>NC_136015.1:21499609-21794609 GCF_048128805.1 Centroberyx gerrardi
CCAAATTCAAGAAAAGGCTCTTATATATAAAACACCCTTAAGCAAGTTCCCCATGGGGATCATTAGTTTCACTGAATGTCATCTCATCAAATCTATGAAGACATTGCAGTTTCACTTTTCATTTTGAATTGAGTGAACTGAACTTGAAGCGAACCCAACCCTGCTGAGATACGATGTGGCTTATTCTGACTCTTCAGCTGTTTTTGAATTTAAAGAAATCTTACTTACTTGTCTTGGAGAGTTCACTTCCAAAACATAACAGGATATTCATTTTGGAAAACAATCATGAAGTCCACCGTTCAAAAGCTTTAAAATATCGTCTGAAAAGTGACCAAGAATGTACATTTTTAATGTGACGTCAATCATTTTGTAAGAGTAGGTGTCACTTTTTTCAAATTGTGGATACCTTGTTTTGGAACCCTTCACATGTGTAAAAACATGTTAGAATGAATGGTTGAATTTTAAAAAGCCATAGAAATTGTCAGTATATTCCCCCTAAATGTACATAAACATGGTTCTGTCGCTTTGTTCTCAGTAGATGTTTTGTGTTTCCTCCCTACAGACCACAGTCATGCCAACAGCGGACGTCAGGCGTGTAAAAAGCACGAGCTTTACGTCAGCTTCAGTGACCTGGGGTGGAAGGTTTGTTTATCTCATTTTTCCTCCTCTTCTTCAGGAATCTTCTACCTGTCCGCTTTACATTTCTCTTATAGTAGTTCAGTGTCATTGTTACTAAAGCTGGATTAACACTGGAGAGAGGAAAAAAAAAATAATGTGACCTAGATTTGACGGTTTCTCCAGTTTTTCCGTGTTTAATCTGCCGTGGACAGACCGTATCTAGGACAAAAGGTCAAATTTGCTAAGCAGATTTTTCCTTCCTGTATAAACTCAGTAGATTTTGCCAATCTGGATCACAAAAATATCTCTAAGATTATCTCTGCTGCATTCTACAGAAAAGACACCGGTGGCTTTAGTGTTAAGATGCTTTTGGGAAACCTGGGGCCTCGTACATTTTTATTTTTACAAATTTTTGTGCTTCTGACCAAACTGAAGCCATAGCTGTGATTTATGACAAACCGATCTTAACGTACAAATAATCATATTTTTGTATTATTTTCTGTAATATATCTGTATAAAGCGATAGTGATAACCTGTTATGATAAACAAAAAATGTAAATAATTTATATCATCCGAAGAAAGAATGGCATAATTATAGTCTAGATATGGGTCATATTCTTTGAAATTATCATATAAAGGGTGAAGTGAAAGAGCGTTTTTTCTAACTGAGGCCCCGGACCATAAAGTAAATTTCTTGGCCCCTCTCTGCTCGTCAGGACTGGGTTTTGGCCCCCACAGGATACTCGGCCTACTACTGTGATGGAGAGTGCCTCTACCCTCTGGGCTCCTGCATGAACGCCACCAACCACGCCCTCATCCAGCAAGTGGTCAGTACCATGATGACGAGTACAGGAGAGACGGGTTTTATAAAACAACCTACTGCAACATATGGATTTATCCCTTCATTTATCTCTTTTCTTTCATTCACTGGCAAGACTTTTCAGTGATCTAATCTACTGATTCTCAACCTTTTTCATATCAAGGACCCTAATTTAGTCCACATTAGGACCACGAACCCCCCAATTTGATTCGATTTTGTCTCGGACCCAAATCTGAGCATATTTTTATTGTTAGATTTTGTCCAGAATTTCATGACTCTCTGTATTGCAGGTAGAGAGATAACAGTGAGACTATGATCAAAATAGTCATTCTTCTACATTCTCTAATTGTGTTAACTTCTTACAAATGAAGTAACAGAGAAGTTTAACACCTCATCATTTTGCTGGGGACCCCCATGGAACCCCCTCAAGGACCCCTGGTGGTCCCCGGACCCCATGTTGAGAATCCCTGATCTAATCCATTTATTTACACACTAATATTTGAATACCTGTTTGTTCGACGTCTTCTATTATATTTCTTTCCCCAGCACCTCTCTATCAAACATGACCAGTTTAGAGATGATAATATTTGTTACAGCTGTTGTGGCTTTGACCCTTGCACTCCATGCTATTCTTTGCTTTGAGATGTTGAAAATCTAGAAAGGAATTGAAGCTTATCCTACTGTTGCGCTCAATTGCAAGTCTCTCTGGATATCAGACATCGTCAGCTAGATCTTGAGAATGTAAATGTCCCCCTCTGCTCCGGCAGGTGCACCTCCTGAAGCCTGATGAGGTTCCCAAGGCGTGCTGCGCCCCCACCAAGCTCAGCCCCATCTCCGTCCTCTTCTACGACGACAACAACAACGTCATCCTCAAAAAGCACCGGAACATGGTGGTGAAGACCTGTGGATGTCTATGATAGCCAGCAGAGCCCGTTCAGTAGCCTGGAGACAGATCGAGTCCAGTCCAGGACCAAAAAAAAAAAAAAACACACATGGATATTAAATTTTTAACATGAACTCTGCAGAAACCACCTTTTAAGGGGAAGGAGCTTGACGACACAGGCACCAAAAATCTGACTGAACAGGTCTGAACCTATATGTATAAAGTTTCTTAGAGTTTGAGTGCTGATCTAGAATCAGTGACTCTTGAATAGTAATTTTTCCTGATCAGAAAAGGAAATGTCACTGATTCCAAATCAGTGCTCTTACTCAGAGGCTTTATACAGGGCTACTACACATTTTCAGTTCGAAATTACAACTTTTTCAGGGTCTTTATTTCTTGACTGGATTTCAAGATGTTGGTTCATGTTCAATATGATGTACAGTATGCTCAAAGTGGCTGGACAACACAACTGTCAACTGGGCCTTATCACTCTAAAGCTGAAGATTAGTCTTCATAACAAACATGTGACATGACAGTGGGTCTACAACTTTATCAAATTGTTCTGAACAGTTGTTTTTTTCCCAATTTGTACTTTTCCAAAGTACCGTACTTTAAAGTATTTTCCAACTTTTCAAGAGCACAAATTTATCAAATTCAAATCCCCATCATTTCCCCAGACTATCCAGAGTGGCGTAGGAAATGTCCCCTGATCTTTTCATGGCTGTCTCAAAGGGAGAAACTACTACTGTATGTCTGTTAGCCTCAGGACTCACTCTGGGTTCATAGATGTTTTCACAGATTCATCTTAAATCAACACAGCAGCAAATTGAGATTACCCACTGAATATTTACATTTATGTGCTCAGGCTAATTGAGGTTTGGGAAACTTTAACCACACATGATATTAGATGGCATTAGAGGGTCTTAGTGAGTTGTATGCCTTACATGAAATATTAACTGACAGCATTGTTATTGTGGCAATACACAAGTCTGAGAGATTATATTGGCCAGATGGCCAGGTTAGCCTTCACTGAACCATCATGATTTTTTTCCCTTTCCTAGAGGATCAGCAGTAGACCAACACCGCATTTGCATTTGTGTATTTTTGTACAAATCAATTATGTCTCAATGCTAAAGTCATTCCTGTTCAACTCTCCACTTTATAATAAAAAATGAGATATGGCGAGATTTGTGCTCACTCACTAACCGGTACAAGTTGGCAGCAATGGAAAATCTCTGTTAAGATTTTACTGGAGGGCAGTGAAGACGTTTGGGTCTTTTTTTTTTTTCCCTTAAGTCCTTGCCTGTGCTCTGCATTACATTTCTCCTTCTCAAAACTGACTTTAACCAACCAGAATCAATGGACCCAATTCCACACAATCATGGTAGATTGAAATGTAATTAGTATCTGTGTCACTATGGATACCATCACATCTTTCATGTGCCATTTTTAAAATACATGATTCATGGCCAGAGTTCCCACACACATCAAAATCAAGTACTTTTCAATGACTTTCAATGTCTTGTTTAGTGAAATTCAAGGACTCACACTTGGCATGTTTTGGGGTGAGACATGACTGTTCAAAATCAGACATCATAAAGGTTTCTTTTTTTTTTTCCCCACTTGTGATCATGTCAAGAAATGCCATCATAGGGTTTTCCTCAGGATGTTAAGTGTTGGGTAGTATACTTTAATACATTTGGAAAAAAAAAAAGAAAAAAGACAAAGTACTTTCAATGCCCTCCATCATTTTCAAAAACTTTTAAGGTCTCATTTAATTTCTCAAATCCACAAACTCAAGGATTTGCAAGGCCCGTGGGAAGCCTGCATTGCATTTTCTCTTTCTCATTTACACAAAATTAGCAGAGAAGAACGGTCACTTTAAATACATCGCTCAATTTATTGAAAAGGGTAAAAAGCAAAAATAATACAATATAACGGTGGAAACAAATTTGTGAATCTTATTTCGCCTGCTAGGAAATCTATGAAGAACCGAAACAGGGCTTCATCATGTTGGCAGTTACTGAACTAAAATCTTAAAATCTCAGTCCTTGGGGCTTCTTACAATTCCTTCATACACTGACCATTCAAACTACAGCTGAAATGATTGATAACCACAGAAGAGTGTATGGGAGGTTTACAAATACTTGTGTTAGAACTGCTAAAATTAAAATTAAAATTGGAGCTAGGTTTCCGAAACAAATCTCCTCCTAGCTTCACTTAAATCCAGTGGGACAAAAATGATCTTATTGCCAAGATTGTTTAGGGAAAATTGACTGTGGATAATAGCGTCAAGAGTGAGCAGAAGTAGCAAAAAACAGCAACACGCTACAATACTTGATAACTGTGTGGTCGATCATGAGGTACTGTTTATCTAGGTGTTACTGAGTGTGGACACCTATGGAGCAGCAGCAGCGCAGAGGAGGCACGGCTGTGGAGTCCATCGCTCTTGTTCGATAAAAACCATGCATCTCCAAAAAATCCCCCCCCCCCCAAGAACTAATAATACGCATTTTCTCATTGACACCCATATATTTCTGAAATGATACAATGGGATTTTAGTAGTTTTCCCAAGGCCCGGAGGTCATGAAACTGATTCAAACAAACAACCATGTTAATTTTCAACTCAAATGAAAGAAAAACACCAAAATTTGCTAGATTTTTTTTACCCAACAGCTGTGCCATGTGTGGATGAAGGTGATGGATTCTATAGTAGGGGTCTTGAATGTGCCATCTATACCTCACTGTGGACGACGGAGAGTGTTCAAGAAAGTACAACCAGCTGCCAGCCAGCCGACATTCAAAAATAACTTCTTTTTTTTTTTTTTTTAAACTTTGCAAGGTAGCCTTTTCCATAGTTCAACAAATTTTCCAACTATTTGGCATTCTCAGCGCTCTGACATCTTCAGTCCAAGATCATTTTCGTATTAGTAACGTTCGCAGGCAAACTTGCTGGTTCTGCTTTCTGGGAAACCCCCCTCTGGAAGAGCAAGGGTAGTTGTACACAAAATAAATATAAAAACGTGGTGCTGGTGCACTTCTGCCCCTTCGTTCTGGTTTTGTTCTCTTACACAAACACACGCTCACACACACATACATCCCCTCCCTCCTCCCCCATCCCAACCATGTTGTCCATTAATATCGAAGGGTCCCAGTGTTCGTCATCAACATCCTTCAGGCTTCATGATTCAGCGGTAAATCCATGGTCACTGTGTATCTGTAAGTAACAATGTGTGTTTAAGTTCTCCATGTCTTAATGTTCACAGTTTGTTTGGCAATACTAATAGAGGCAAGTTAACTTGGCAAAAAAACTTCAGGTTATTTTTATTAACAGCTTTCTATTCCAGTGCAGCTTGGGTTTTTCTTTACTCACATGCTACTGAGTATTTTAATGTTAAATGTTCACTTTACCATCTCTACTTACTGCTATTGTTCAAATGATTATTTAAATACTTCAATACCAATTCTAATCCTTCTATAACCAAGGACAATTTTGCATATCACGAATGTGACCAGCTGCTGGTTCTCCCTCTGAAGTGTCTTACAGCTTACATTCAGTTAATTCTACAAGATAAGCTTAAAACAAACAAAACCTCTTACAGTAAAAAAAGTTTTTCTGGGTTCAGTTAAATCAAAAATATAAAATTCAATGTAGTGCTTCTTGTCTGGTATATAATCAGCTGTTACCTGCAGATAATATGGTTTGACGTCTTCATCTACAAAAGGGATTACAGTGGTACTACAGTTGGTCTTACCCAGCTTTTAGGTCCAGTCCAGCCAGTGGTCCTTTATGCCTGAACATCGGCCAGCTCAGGAGGCATGGGGGACTTCGGGTGTTTGCTTTCGAAGTGCTGCTTGAATGTCTTGGGGTCAGGCATCTGCGTCTGGAAGGAAGAGTCAAATCAAGGCATTAGTTTCGCATGAACACAAATGACACTAAAAAAATGGATCAAAAAAATCAATTTTGAACCCAACTGTGGCCAAATGCCTTAGGCCTACTGTGGGTCGAAAAGTGACATAAAACAGCAAATAATGCCCTACCCAATAACTTAGACAAACTCATTGAAATAACTAGTTATTACAGTATCCACATACTACAGAGTACAGCAAGTACCAAGCGTTTCTGATGAGTTAGTGAGTGAACAAAACAGATATGTGACACCATTCATACATTTTCTGGGCCTTCACTGAATACCTAGAAGTCCTGGAGGGTTCCTTACTAGTCACAACTAAAATATACTCTTATCTGGCGGTCCAGTGCTCACCCGGCAGACAGGGCAGGTGTGGACCAGAGCTGCCTTGGCTGCAGTCTTCTGGTCGGCGCCTTGCCCTTTCTTCTTCTCCGCTGCCTTCTTTGCGTTCTTTTGCTGGGACTGGATCTTCTGCTGCCCACGAGCCATGGCCCTCTGCTATATATTGGAACGAAACAGTCGATTAGTTGATTTTTGCTGGTGCTTAGCACACTCTGGATGACTGCCTAAAAATGGCAAATAAAAGCAGGGTGGAAAATCAACATCAGCTGGTAGATTTTGGCTGCAATTGGTAAATTTGTTGACTTTACCAGTCACTTTGGCAGGTAACCAACAATCATTTGGAGGCCTTTATGTACTACTACTTTACTTTCTATTAGTAAAATAGTCAAAGTGCCGAATACTTTGCAGTGTGACTACTCCACAATAGTGTAACCTCCACAAAAAGTATAACCTGCCTGCCTAGCTACTAATATGCTGCTGGTAAAGTCATATGAAGGTTTCAAATATGACTATGTGCAGAAAAACAGCATTAATCCAGGTGGGATATTTCAAAGATGAAATATTGTATTTTTTGGTATACCAACCTTTAAAAAGTTAAGCAGCAGGCCCTGGACCCAGAGTGAAATATTACCTGGCTCTAGTTTTCTGTGTTTTTTACATTTAAGTACTATGTATATGTTTTTCAGATAGTTAAATTACTGACACTTAACCACTCACGAGGTCATATTAGGAAAAATGGCCTAACGTTATCAAAACAAAGCGTTGCTTTTAACCTTTAAAACTGGCTCATCACGCCGGCGTTAACGTTAAGACACGGTTTCAGCTAATGTTGGACTGGCTATGTTAGTACATTTAAAACCTCGCCTAAACTAATTCACAACACAAACACATAAACTTTAAAGTAATTAATGTTGACTAACGCTGCGGCCATGTTAGCAAAACTAGAACAGTTAACGGTTACATTATTAATCTGCATCTCAAATGCCGAATTTATTCCAATTTATTTATCAAGAGAGTTACTTCTCACCAACCGCTGCCATAAATGTATGGTTGTTGTTAACACTGTAAACACACGCTGGTATTATAGGGTCAGCAATTTTATTTAAGTTAACGTTAGCTAAAAACTGTCAACACCGTCCACACACAGGCCTTTTCAGCCGGCGCCGCCTTGCTAAACTTGTTAGCTAGAAAAGCTAACATCACATGTGACTCCGAGTTACTAATCCGTACAGTATTATTGGAACAAAATGAAAATCGGTTTCAGTACAACGAGCCGTTAGCTAACACGAAATGATATAGCAACGTCTAAACGATAAGTAATCTGTCCACTTTCAAGCGAATTTACCTTCGAGATGTGTCTCTCTCTTGGCTCTTCTGTCGTTTCCTTTTTGAATGCCAGAGGAAAGTTCAAAGAAGGTTTCTAAGGTTACCGTTTACCTAACGCCGCACTAATGCAGCGTACAGCGCCCCCACGCGGCCGGGAGGCCGAGCTTCATCTTCGGACTTCAGCCATTAGTAAACAAGTTATACTAATTGAAAATAGAACTGCTTATTAACATCTTTACCATGTTTCATAGCAATTGAGCAAACCGTCATTAAGTAAGGGCCATTTTTATTATACTTTTTATTGGCTGGATATTAATTAATGTTGCTGTATGGCCAAATTTGCATGAAAATTCATATGCAAGTTCCAAGTGGAAATTCACACACGATCCTTGAGTTTGATAACAATAGCTCAATAGCTTATATAATAGGCCACAGTTTTTGCCTACTACCTGGCCCTAGACCATGTGTACCACATTTCAGCACAATTGGTCAACCCAGATCAGAGATATCGATCTATATCGAACACTAAGGAAATGCTCAGTGTTTCCTGTTAATCACTCACCAAGATTCATCCACCACAGTTCAGAGTATTTTACTTTAGCACGAGCATCATGTTTTATATCCCTTGGCTGTAGCTCATGGAGTTATTATCAACATAAGTCCTTTTGATATCAGTGACTATAAGCCTTTGACACATTAACAGGCTGCCAATAAAGGCTTATCTGAATGACAGTTTTTCTTTTCATAATAAGCCAATAAAACACAGTTGCCGTTGTGTTTACACTTGTTTATGAGAAATCTTTGCTTAGAAAATAGTATTAGTGTTTAGTAGTAGAAGTAGTGCATGCATTTTGAATATGCATTGTGCATTGAAAATATCAATCAGTAGATTTCAGGATTGTTTTTCCTGCTAAATGACCTTTTTGCCCTGTCTGGATCACAGCTGCATACATGAAATGAAGTAAAAGTGCAAAATAGCAGAAAAACAAAAAGGGAGACGTAAAGATGAAAGTTACAATAAAAGTTTGTTATTAAACTAAACATCGGCTCCTGTTGTCGAGAAAGCAGGTCAGCAACATATGTTCGACAGAACAGAATCAGATATTTTAGTGTACAAGACAGACGCTTCCCCATAATCTTACGCTGAATATTATAAAAGACTCATGAACTGATCTGATCAGGAGGTGTGAGCCAGTTCTGCAGAATGATAAGTACGTTCTCTGGAAATCACTTTATCCTCATACTGCAATAAAGTAGCTAAAGACATAAAACTTCCACAACAATGACGTCAAAAGAATCGTTGAAATTTCTTTAGAAGCAAACTGTTATCACTATCTAGTAAATAATTATTTGAAATTCATGTGAGTTTCCTTGTTTCTGTATATAAGTGCTCTTTTCTCCACAGCTTTCCAGAACCTACAGACACTCAGCTGAAATATTCACTCTAGCAGGTGAGACTTTTGGGTTACATGCGTCTTAATAGGGGAGTTTTTCATCAGAGCTTGTGTTTGAATAACTGCTTATCCAGTCTGCTACTTTCACTCAAGGAGTTGATGTTGATTCTCTGATGTGTTTTCTAATGATTTTCTGATTCTTTGATTTTCATTGCAGGAGTCCAGTTCACCACTGTAAACAATGCTGACCATTTTTCTTCTCTGCGCTCTGTTCGCTCTGAGCGGTGCAACAGGTGAGACTCACCAACACACAGAGCCTGTCTCCCCCTTTTAGACTCTCAGCCTGTTTGTTTAAACTGCAGTCAGGCTCTCATAGTTTTTATGCTTATGATGAAATTTGAGCAGACAACAAAATCAGAGTGATGATGCATACTGAGTGTTCAAAAACTCATCTTGTCTTACCTTAGAGCCCCAGGTGGAGACCAGAGCAGAGCAGCACCCCCCTCTGGATAAGGTCGTTTCTGCAGCTCATGGTACAGTCTCTCCTCATGTTATTATTAGTAATACTGTATATTTACACTACCTCATGTATTAGAGGTCTAATTTACCACGAGGCTTCAGTTTTAGGTTTTTTTTTCCATTCTTCACAAAACATTGAAGTGGTTTGAACCCTTTCCATGTACTAAACATACTGCATTCAATATTAAATCCCTTGTCACACAGATTCTTCTGTTAAACAGCACTATTGAAAGCCCACCTGTGGCACAAAGGGCTAAAAATCAGATTTACTCTTCTTGTGCAGATTCAATGTTAAAACAGTAAAATGTGAGAAGGGTAGAGGATAGAGGAATTAAAAGAAGTAGCTCTGGTAGATAGTTAACTGTTGGTCTACTCGTCTTCTGCTGCAGATCCAATGGAGCAGATGGCTGCTGTTGAGCAGAACATGCCTCTAGGTAAGAGAGGATAGCTTGGACAGAGACTTGAATTCATCCAACACCAAAACATTAATTTAAAAGATAATGAAAGCAGGAGGCTGGCATGATGGTTAGAGAGGCTGCCTTCAAGGTAAAGAGATGCTGGTTCAATTCCCTGTAGGGATAGTGCACAATACTGCTGAAGTGCCCCTGAACCCATATATATATACTGATCTGCTCAATGGATGTTGAAAACTGATAACCATCAACTAAATATTGTGATACAACACTACAAGGATACATTTAGGGAAACCAGGCCTTGATCATCAGTTAATGAGTCCACACTTTTCTCTTCCAGAGGAGAGGCCAGAGGAGCTTCTGGCTGAGGAGGCAGGAAGGCTGGAGGAAGAGGAGGCTCAGGCTCAGGAGGCGGCAGGAGCAGAGGAGCTGGGTGACGGTGTGGAGAGCAGGAGCCGCTGTTCGTCAGGCTGGACCCAATATGGATCCAGATGCTTTGTCTTCATCAGCAGCTCAAGGACCTGGCCAGAGGCAGAGGTAAGGCCTGAAGGGGTTCATTCCCAAATTCTCTGTATCCATTTGAAATATAACGGCTACCTCAGTATTTCCTTACCCAGTATTACTTCAATAAATAAGTCAAGAGTCAATTTTATTTGTATAGCACATTTCATACACAGGTAAACTCAATGTGTTTCACATTAAAGGCCAAAAATAGTGGCAATAAACAGATAAGGAAATACAATACAAAACACAATCCAAAAAAAATCAAAATACAGCTTTTAAAACCCCGTCCTACCCCTACAACAGCACTTACATACACACACACACACACACACACACACACACACACACACACACACACACACACACACACACACACACACACACACACACACACACACTCTCACACTCTCTCACACACACACAGACTAAAGCAGAACCACACAAAGGCACTAACTAGCTAAAGGCCTGAGGAAAAAATGCAGGTTGTAAGATGGCTCTTAAATCAGGCAGTTTGTTCCAAAGAATAGCACCAAAGTGACTAAATGCACCTTCACCTGATTAAAAGTTTTTTTCTAGGTACAGTTAGGAGATGCATGCCTGATTATCTGAGAGATCTTATTGGCCAGTGAGCAGGTCAGAAATGTATTTAGGACCTAAACCATTTAGAGCCTTGTAAACAAGCAATAATATTGAAATCAGATATATACCACAACACAGTGTGGAAAGTGGGGAAAACACCAGACTGTAGGGAGGCATTAATAATATGCAATAGATCACGTGATAGGCAGTGAAAGACACATTTAAACAGTTTTGTGGGAATAGAATCAAGAGAGCAGCAGGTAGAAGACTTTAGCTGCTGTATCACCTCCTCAAGATCATTGGATTTAATGGGTGAAAAATTACACATAGTGCCCAAAGTGGTACATTGATGTGAGGGGACAGAAAGGCTAGATTCGCCAATGCACAAGATGAAAATATTATTTCTAATAGTAGAGATTTCTTCTTGGAAGTAAATGGCAAACTCATTACATTTACTTGAAATGTTACTGATCCTAACTTGTATTAACGCAGGCAGAAGACAATCTGACTGACTGGCAGAGTTAAAAGAGTACAATTTGTTTAACAGTCCAGGCCTCTTGAGTGGTATAAAAACTTTATTATAAATAAAGCTTTATTATAAATAAATTATAAAAAAAAATGATTGACAATCCTAGAAAGGACAGCTAAGTTAGGTGTATTACATTGATCATTTAGGTGGGGTTTTGATAGGTGGGAGGTGAATGATGCAGTTACTTTGAGGGGGCGTGGTAGGCCTATTTCTCAGTCATCTAAGAGGGCAATAAGGATTATTTCCTCCTCAAAAGTGATATTTTATGAGTCCAGTGATAGTTAGTGGTAACTACCACCCTGATAAGAATAAAATTCTGGGGGAAAAACTGAATATTAAAAAAAAAGTTAAATTTAGAGGTACTGAATGTCAGCAGAAAATATCAGATATCTGCTTGACTGACAGTTGCCTTCCCCTTGAACTGCCAACTTTACAGCTGATGCTGTCACTATGAAATGCATTACAGCCGCTGAAGACATTTTTGCAATATTTCTTTGTTACAGAATTTTGCATTCAAAGTTTTGGAAGTGCAGACTCTTGATGAGGCCAAACTGTGTCTTTCTGCATTAAGAGCGGTTTCTCTCTTCTTTTACAGCGCTATTGTTTGCACTTTGGTGCCAACCTTGCCTCCGTCCACAGCTTTGAGGAGTACCATTACATCCAGGAGATCGTGAGGAGGAACACTGGTGGTTTCCCTCGAACCTGGATCGGTGGCACTGACACAGCTCAGGTAGCAAACTCATCAGTTTACCCAGATCAATCCAGACATGTGTTAAGTGTGTTTTCTTTCTGTCAAACACATATGTATGGCAAAAAAGATTTTGCCAGCAGAATGCTCAAGCTTAAGTATGAAGTGTTCAAATGTATTTATCCATCTGTCATGCAAATACACCCTGGAGTCTCAAAATTCAGATCTGACCCCTCAGCTCTTGAAGTTTAGTCTCAGAGTGGTAGCGCTCATTTAGGATCGGTTCAGACTTTGAGTTCACATACCAATGATATAGCCTTCATTCTCAGAACAGACTGAATAAAAGAACATTTTTATGGGAAGGAATGTCAAGTCTTTTAAGTCTTAAGAAAATCCCTTTCCTTTCCCACAACATTTATTCTGCAGATGCATTCAAATAAAACACACTGGCCAGTCAAGTGAATGTAGATATGATGGTGTCTCTTAGAGCAGGTTTAAGTGTGATACAGCAGATTTACAGCGCGCTATGCAAAATACATCAGACAATTTCAACAACTACAACTTTGTGCAAGTTACCAACAGTAACAAGTGATTCAATGATTCAATTTCTTTGTTAACAGGATCGCTTGTGGTTCTGGAGCGACGGTTCCAGGTTTGACATTCAGCTCTGGAACAGAGGAGAGCCCAACAACGCTGGAGGTAGAGAATACTGTGTGGAGATGAACAGTGGAGGTAGAGTAACTTTTCCATCAATCTAAACCTCCCTGTCACAAGCACGCTTCTCTAACATCTAGAGTCACATCACATTTTTGGTTTCATCCGATCTAAAAACTGTCTCTTTTGTAATTTACAGGGGAGAGCCACTGGAACGATCATGATTGTCGAACTCAGTTACCCTTTGTGTGTGCCATGAAGCTGAACTGTTAAACTCGCCCAAACAGCCACTGGAACCAGCAACGAGGAGTGAGAACAGCAAATGTTGATACTTTCTGTCATTAGTTTGTATACCTGACCAGTATAGGTGTTAAAGCGGTAAAGAAATTCAAGTTTTGTTGTGGTTCTTGATCTTCAGTTAAGTCCAAAGGGGGATTTTTTGTAGACATTGTAGAAGTTCTGCAGCTTTTCACTGCACTCTGACAAACAAAAATGAAGTTGTTTTATATTCTGTAATTATAATATTTTTATTGAAACACCTACAGTCCTGCTATATTCCAATCATTACTTGAAAGCATGTGATAGCTGACAGTCTGGGTCATTGGCAGTGGGACACACTGACTGGCAGATATCTGATTTTTAAACCACTATATTGGTCGATGTCATGGATTCAAATTCTGTTCATAAAATTTACTGTCTGCTTCTTTCACATCTTGCCTGTCACTTTCCACTGTGTATTATCTGGTAAAACAGAAATCATATAGAGATGATTGTAAGAAAAAGAAACATGGCACTGTTCAATAGTTGATCTTGTCTTAAAATTATGTACATTTATATCACTTTTTTATTTTTTTATTTTTTTACAGTAAACAAAGATGATAGTTTAATTTTCAGTAATGTTAAATGTATTGGATTCTCATTTTAAATAAAGGGGTTGGACATTGATTCCATGTTTCCATGACTTTGTTTATAAGTGATAATCTTTTTCACTGTGTAAAATATTCTGTCTGAAACTTAAGAATAGAAATAGATGGAGGGAGAGAATCTCAAATGCAGCGTCCATGACCTGTCCCCACATTTCATTTCACACTCACATTTCAGGCATTTAGCTGATTCTCTTACCCAGAGCGACTGATGATGAGTGAGCAGGTAGAGGTTCAGTGTCACATGGCTGTAGCTGGACTCCAACCTGTGGCCTTTCCCTTACAGGACGGGCGCTCTAACCACTGACCACACATCTCCATCTGCTTCCAGTCATGTGCTCATTCAGACACTGATGTACATTAAAATTTATAAAACACGTAGTTCTGGTTCTGTGTTCTGATTTGTCAGTCATGTTCACAGCTGCTGTAAAATACCTGATAACAAGCACAATGTGACCCATTAACAGTGACTTCAATATTAATATTCAAACTGGAAATCACCACTCATACCGCTGTTAAGTCTCCTAGCAGACACTTTGTTTAGCTACTGGTCAGGAACTATATTGGTTGGTAGAAGAAAGAAGCCACGCCTAAAAATGCCTCATAGCTGTTCTAAAATCAGTGTAAAGCATGACCTCTGGTGGCTTATGAATCCAGCTGCTGTATTTTTATTAATAGCCCAGAGACCGGGCCTGGTGCTGAGGTAGGTTTGAATTTTCAGATGAAAGAAGCTGGAAAATAGCTGACAAGGCAGAATGCTTTGGCTTGATTTCAACTGTCACTTACTAAAAGATCCTCACCTGATGATGAAGTCTGAGTGTTCTGGTGAACCCTGGAGAGGAAATGTACCTTACTGCGACCTGTGGTGAGAGAGTGGCTGATAACACAGTAATAAATGATACACAACATCAAGCGATACTAGTGTCTGGCTTTTAAATCAATATGCGTGCTGGTTTATTAAACAAAGGGAAAGAATATACTCACAACTCAAAAGGTTTTCCTTCTAGTTGTATACCAAATGTAATGATTATGGTATATAAAGGTTAAAAATACAAAATGATTGACAGCAGAGTATTTTTCTTTAGCACTAGCATCATGTTTTATATCCCTTGGCTGTAGCTCATTTTAAGCATCATAATAAAGGCATATCCGAATGGCTGATTGGGCTGTTTTTTTTTTTTTAATAATAAGCCAATAAAACACAATTGCACTTGTGTTTACTCTGAACAGTACTTTATCTATCAAAGAGATTTACACCATGCAAGCTAATTCTTACAAATCGATCACTGGCATCAAAACCAAACTTGTTTAAGTTATGAGAAATCTTCGCTTAGAAAATAGTGTTAGGGTTTAGTGGTAGTAGTGCATGCATTTTTTTTTATTATTGAAAATATCAATCAGTTGAAGTTACAAATGAAGTTACAGCTGCATACATGAAATTGAATAAAAATGCAAAATAGCTGAAAAACAAAAAGGGAGATGTAAAAATGAAAGTTACAATAAAAGTTTGTTATTAAAATGTATAAAATGCAAAAAATACAAAGTGGGGTTAGGTCATGATATCTAACAGTAAAGTTTAAAAATGTTTAAGTGTCCAATAGTCCAAATTTTATCAAAGTTTCCAAGTTTTTTGTGTAAGTTTCCAATCCTTCTTCTCACCAGAGGCTTAGTCCAAAAGTCCAAGAAAGGGGGTAGTCCAGATAAAATACGATCCGTCCTCGGTGATAAGGATCTGAAACGGGGCAAAGAAGGGTCTCGCAGCTTTTACTGTTACATGACTCAATTGCCAACTTTTGCAGGTGCACAACATAACACATTACTTCATGTTGTTATCACACCTGTTTGTACTTAAAACCCCAGTTTGTATTTTGGCCAAACACTTGTTTGTGGTTCAGTCAAACGCCTGCTTCTACTTCAGTCAAACACCTGTTTATATATGTATATATATACACATATATATATATACATATATATTTATATATATATTACAAGGTTTCTGTGTCAGTCTACTACTGTACTACATCATTCCTGACCTTAAAGGGACAGCACTCATAACAAAATACTACCTTTGACCATAATGCATACACATTAAGATTAATCACATTTCACACTTGTTAAATTCGATTACAATGATTATTAAACATGATTACAATGATTACTTTGATGAAATGAATATTATGATTTGATTACATGAAGCATAGACTAAGCATGGTTATACTTAAGTATATGTCAAACAAAACAAAGGGAATTATAGTGAACCATGTTATGCTTTATTTGAACCTTTATATCTCACTTGAGTCTTTACGCCAAGCTCTCCTTTCCTCCTCTTCTTCATCACTCTGTTCTTATCATTTTGGTTTCAGTGTCATCTCCTAAATTTCCTCAGTAATTTGTTTGTCATCTTCCTTTTTCTTGTCTCACTCCTCCTTCATCTTCTTCTCCTGAAAAGTTTGCAATCTCAGTTTATCTCGAGACAAAGCACTGGGGCTTTTCCTCTTTCTAGGATTTTTCTTAATGACTGAAGGGGTAACGACATCATATGTAACAGTGTAATGTTATGAAGCCAGATTTATGAATATATAAATTGATGAGAAATTAAAGAAATACAAAGCTGAATATGTTTCATTCCTTCCTCTAGCTGTCTGAGCCCAACCTGGGCTCAGTACACGACCCAGTAAGTACCCGCTGGTGGCGGGTACTTACACACCTAAAGCCTGCTTGCACTGGTGAAACTGACTGCCTCACCAATGCTACAGAGGTGTCCCCAAGACAACTTCTCTCAACCACGCGGACAACACACAAAAACAACAAACTAAAACAACAAATTGGCACCTCTCCATAAGAGACAAGCCACTAAAGCCTACCCGGGAAAATCAGCATCGCTCCAGGTAGTAATTCAGCAAAACTACCACCAGTAATGAGGAATATACTACATAAAAACACCCACCTGACATATAGGCTGCACAATACAAAAACTGAGCACTACTCAACCACCACAAAAGCAACTACACTCTAGACTTCACCATCATGCGGGCCCTGACTGCTGACAGGCAGCAGTTTACTGTAGTGGAAAGTTATTGGTTTCTTAAAGGGAAATTCCACTAAAATTGGCTACAAATGTCAACATTTTTTGTAAAAATTCCAGTTGGTTTTTCTTCATTGAGTTTGGTTTTATGAGCTATCAAGACAAAAGAAAATGCTTTCTTATGACATCATAGTCTTCATTGCCTGAGATGGTTGCAAGAAAATTTTCTAAACAACCATTTAATCCCCTGCCCTTGTTAAACATCTACATTTCCCCCATAATTCTAGATGTTTAATGTAGGCAAAGTACAGCAAAGTGACTAGCAATGAAATATTCATTGACCAGCTAAGAAGATGCAATCCTGATGTCATAGGATTACATTTTCAGTGATGTTGAGAAATCAAAACCTGCAGGTCCTTAAAAAGGCTGAAAAAGTTTTAAAATAAATTGTCTAAATTTAAGGTCTTGAAAAGTATTAAAACATCTTAAGTACAGTTATTAGAGGTCTTATTTTTTTTTGCCATCTAGTAACTCTTGGATGAATACAGAACAGGGTTAGTAGTACAATCGTTTTTTTAGTTGTTGTTTTTTTCATATCTGCTTTAATAAACACAGTTGGACATCTTGTTCCTTAATGATGTCCTGTTTTCCTTTTTATTACACTGCCCATTTAAAGTCTCAGAACTATAGCTATGTAAAATCAGAAATAGGCTGTTTCTGCCATCTTTGTTTCCTCATTTTGGTTTTTAAAACAGTTTAAAAAGGTCTTAAAAAGTCTTAAATTTGTCTTTCTAAAACGTCCAAAAGTTAGTTTTGGTGGAATTCCCCTTTAGCACAAAGGTCCCTGTCCTGTTGTCAGTGGAGAAAGACCTCTGTACTCTTACTAAACTATTCTGTTTGGGGAACCAGAGCAAAATGGATGTTGGTCCTTCTGTTGATTGAATGCAGCTGAGAAATTAAAGGGTCCTTGGGGATTTTACATGTTTTATTAAATTATGATTGGTAAAAGACAGCTGCTTTTGCATACTTCATGTAAATGTATTTATTGTTTTGTCTGAATTTCCATCAGTGGAAATGAATGAAAAATCTTGTTGATTTCTTCAAGACAAAACAACATGAACACACTGATGTTTGAAGAGAAACCTCGGTGGGTAAATGGACATTTGTTTCAGTATCTCAGTGATGCTGAGATGCACACTGAAGCAAAGGAGAGGAAAATGAATGAATACTATAGACTAGATATATATGACCATATAATATAGACTAGTTGTGTGAATAGTAGTTAACACAAACATGAAGACAAAGCAGGGATTCCCATTGGTTGAGGGATGGGGATGGGTGTGTGGGTGGGTGTTTACTCCTGTTATCAGTCAAACATGAAGATGAAGTAAGGAGATTCCCATTGGTTGAGGGATGGGGATGGGTGTGTGTGTGTGTGTGTGTGTGTGTGGGTGTGTGTGGGTGTGTGTTTGCTCCTGTTATCAGTGGCTGAAGGCCGCTTTGTTATTATTAATGGCTCAATCAACAACAGCAATATAACCATCGCTAGTATTTATGGTCAAAATACAGACGATCCAACCTTTTTCTTAAATAATTTTTTCCCATCATTACTCGATTTTTCAACATCAACTATCATCATTGGGGGAGACTTTAATACAGTCATCAAACCAATGCAAGACAGATCATCCACCAGAAGTCACTCTAAAAATTGGCATTCCACTGGGAAATCATTTCATACTCAATGCATAAAAAAAGAACAGGAAAACAATCTGGAACAAAAATTAAAACACTTACACAACTCCTACACAGTAAAACCCACAGACCAAATTCTAAAGGAAATCAGAGAAAAGAAATTGCAACTGGACAATATTATCAATAAAAAAACACAATTCTTATTGCAAAGATTACGCTATAATCACTTTGAACATAATGATAAATCTGGAAAATACTTGGCAAATCACCTCAAACGCAACAAAGAGAAATCAATCATTTCAAGAATAAAGGACTCAGTGAGGAAAATCACCCATGATCCACAGACCATAAACAATATTTTTATAAAATATTACAGCCAATTACAGAAAAAACAGAAAAAAAAAACAAACATATTAGAAATCGAAAACCTTTTAAGTAACATTACACTACCAAAACTGAACAAAGATCAGATTGAAACCTTGCACACTCCACTGACCACAAAAGAATACAAAACAGCACTCAAACAACTTTCAAATAATAAAGCACCAGGAATGTACGGATACCCCGCTGAGTTCTATAAACACTTCAGGACAACAGTCTCACCTCTATTCATCAGAATGGCAGATGAAATTAAAAATATAGCCGCAAGCGGCGATTGCGGGGTCCAAGCACAATTTGATAAGACAGACAGATAGACAAAACATTACAGAAGGTAGAAAGACACAGACAAAAACTGACATGAAGATAGAACATGCAGTCTAACACTGACTTTTGTGTTGGCCCGTGACTTCTGTCAAGTTAATCTTTTCATCGTAACCACACTGCTGGAGTTGTTCGGCAGTGTGGCGGCCAAACTTTCCATTACTTGTCCTTGATGACTAACGATTTTGGAAAGGACAAGTCTGGATTTGATCACACAACCTTTCATATGAAAGGCTGATGCTTTACCTACTGAGCCAAATGCCTGTTATAGGTTTAGTGAGGAGAAACTAACTAAAGAGAGAAGTAGAGTGATACTGCAACCTACGATTGACAGACTGACAGTGCTAATCACTTTATAGAACATTGTAGTGCTCTCCATTAACGAATAAAAGAATACTAAGTCACATGGGCCAGAAAACTGCTGCGGCACTGCTCTCTGTGGGTTGAAAGGTCTGGCCACACCCCAATCAGTGATACCATTCAGGTATTTTGCCATTGACAGATGATGTCAAACACCTGCTTTGAGTTTTCTGCACTTGGTGATTTAGTGTTGATTTACTTTTCATGAAACTTCAAAATGGTAAAAGTCCATGAGGGACTTGAACTCACTACCTTGTGGTCCAAAGACCTGAGCTTTACCACTCTGCCAACTTCCACTTTGGTGTGCACCACAGTGGGGAAACAAAACAAAGGGACAAGTGATAGGTCACAGGTGCTAGTCCAAACCATATTGAAAGCCTCAGAAAGAATATTATAACTGTACTAGCGTGCCACATTAATCAGTTTACACATGGCTTCACAGACATCATCTTGAGAGTCCAGACATCATTGCATCATCACTGCATTCTCCTTGACCAGGATTTATTTATTTTTTGTTTTTGACCACACAGTATCATCCAGTGTGTCATCTGGAGGACACTTTTATCCAAAACGCTCTACACTGTTACACTGCTCCACCCACTGCTCCAAACCTCCCAAAATAAACTAGTCAGTGTGGTGCTGGCCTTGACTTCAGAGATCATGTGGGCAGAGAGCAATTCCACCAACTGGGTTGGTTGCCTGTGGAGGCTCGAGCTACTCAGCTGCAACTAACCATGGTCCACAAGATTATAAACAACAAGGCCCCAGTGTACCTGCTAAACTTCTTTTCAAAAGTCAGAGAGGTTCAGTGCTTTTGTACCAGACTTGAGTCTGACCAGGTTTAAAACAATGATGGGTAAATGCTCCTTTCTGCACTCTGGAGCCGCTCAGTGGAACAAGCTACCTTTGACAATAAAGAATATCATTCTTATTCTTTTTCGAATGAGCTATTTTCAAACAGTGAGTGTGTATTTATTTTTTATAGGATTTTTTTTATAGGATGGTATATTTACTGTGTGTGTATTTAACATTTCTTATGAAACATTAGGCTACCTATACATTTTCTAAAACTGTTTTTAGAGCCAAGACAGGAAATGTGTGATTATGTGTGATTTTAATAGAATGTATTTTTTTGTGATTGGTGATAGGGGATTGGTATTTAACTGGTGTTATGAAACTGTTGACTGCCGGTGACGTCTGCGACCATCTTATCTGTACATGTTCCACCAAGGACCACACCGGAAATAAGTCTCTGACTTTATTGTGTTATCCTTGACGATTTTATGTACAAACATCATGTATGTTAAAATTGTCCAACTAAACTAAACTAAACTAAACTAAACTAAACTAATCCACTGAGCTACACAGGACCACAGTGAAATAGATGAGTTTGTTCATTTCTTTCAACAGATGCAAAACCATCATGCCAAACCAAGCCTGTCAGTATCAGTGACTACATTCAGATGGGCAGCAATAGTCCGACTATTGGCCTCATTCTAAATAAGACAATATTCTGATTAAGCTGTATACATGGTTTGCTTATAGAACTATTTCATTCATATTTCCGTTTACATGTTACGGAGCAAAGTCTGATTAATAGGACAAAGGAGAATCACTGGAGCACACGGACAGTTTAACCCTTTATTGGAAACTTAAAGATATCCATTTCCCTCAAAATCCTGAGCATGGTGACAATTTCAGCCTCACCCCAAAAATGGTGGGACTTCTTTTTCTAGTGTTAGTCATCTTTTTCCTCTGTAAACAACAGAAAGGACAGAAAGTGTCCATGCCACTGAAAGACGCACTCTTGCATAAGGTGTGTGTGTGTTTATGCCTCCACAAACCAGGTGGGTTAGAATTGGTGCGGGTGGAAGAGATGCCCCTTTTTAATTTTTCCCCCTGCCCCTTAGAGACTGTGTGCATGCCACTGGTCTGCCTTCATTTACTTTGGCAGAATTTGTCTTAAATCACTGTCTAATCAGGTTTGCACATTATTTCGTGGTACACACAGGAACATCAGCGGCCCACTCCTTTGACCTTTAGATTCACTGAATCATACCAATGATGGGGCCAAATTTACCACAATTCAAACAAACCACAAGTTAGCAGGTGATGGTAAAATAAACAAGTTTCCTTGATCTTGGCTATATATTAGTGCTCCCCTTTCTCTGTTTGGCCAGATCCGACTGAAACTCAGGAGATTCTCATTTTCAGGCCTAACGGTAAGTCCAGTCTATATTTGGCTGTGTGTTTTTGAGACCTCGCAATAGAACTTGCACATTTTCTGTGTGTTAATGTGTTTGTGTTCAGGAAATTATTTCATATTTATATTTTACTGTTAAATATGAATTTGTATCGCCCTCTAAGACACATGCATGCGTGTCACCAGAGGGGTCAGAGGTCAGGGACAGCTTCATGTTACTGAACGACTCTTCAGCAGGAATCAAACCTGTGATTCTCAGTGAGTTTAGTAAATATGTCTTTTCATTGGCCAGAGTGCAGGGTGTCGTCAAAATGATGCTGATCGTCTCTATTCTTCTCTGCGCCACCTTTGCTTTAAAAGGAAATGCAGGTAATGACACTGAACTGTCAAGCTGTCTTTTATTAATGTAACCTGAATGTATACTTGTGAATGCACAGTGGAAAGTGATGTACACCTCACTGTGTATTTTATGTCCTGTTGTCCCTGTACTGTGTGTCAGTAAATACTATGTTACTATGTAAATTAGCAATATGTCACCAAGATAAATCCCTGAACATTTGGAAGAAAAAATGTGTGATTTGGATTAAACCAATAGTTTGGACATAACATCAAAGACACAATGTCAGAATGTATCTATGTATCTATTTAGTGACTTTTTCTCCAAGCCACTGGAGGGAAATTAGCCCAGTTAACATCAGTTAACATCCAATAGTCTGTATGGACAGAACTCATTAAATGTTTTTGCACACTCTTTTCTAGATGATGACGGGACAACAGTAGCACCTGCTACAGTGGGTAAGGCTGCTCACATGCATGTGTGTGTGTGTGTGTTTGTGAGAGAGAGAGAGAGAGAGAGAGAGAGAGAGAGAGAGAGAGACCAATGTGTGATCACTTGTCTCCTTGTCCTCCACAGCAGGAGACGTCAGTGGGAGCGATGCGAACCAGAACCAGACTGAGGGTTAGTAAAATCATTTGAACAACTCAAACACTTTAATTGAGTGTTTTGCCTCAGTGGGAATAGAACCACTAACCCTGCCGGTGTTAATGCCTTGCTCTCCCCATTGAGTTTCACTGTTGTCATGTTGGCTGCTGTTGCTCCTCAGGTTGCTTTTTCTTTATTTATTTTTTTAAACAAGTAAACATGTCGACCCCCATGAATGATGCAGGGCCGCCTTAGGCCAATCAGTATGTTTCATCAAAGTTGAAACAGTGGAGTACAAGTACTGGCCTTTCACAGCTTGAAATTTAGGTCTATCCGTGTTGTTTTCAGAAACGCCGCTGTTTGGTTTTGTGAAGCCAGCTAACACAAAGATAGCCTGACTTTGTTGAACTCGCTTCGTGAGACAGACCCCAGTTCACCACTATAAACAATGTGGACCTTTTTTCTTCTCTGTGCCTTCGCTCTCAGCGGTGCAACAGGTGAGACTCGCCAAGACACTGAACCTGCCTCCCCTTTTTAGACTCTCAACCTGATTGGTTAACACTGCAGTCAGGTTCTCATAGTTTTTAGGCTTGTTGTTATTGTTGTTGTTAATGGTGTTGTTGCTGCTACGTCTTTTAACACTCACCTTACCTTAGAGCCCCAAGTGGAGACCAGTGCAGAGCAGAGCACAGAATAGCCTGGACAGCGACTTGAATTCATCCGACCCCAAAACACTCAATTAAAGTTCTTCTCCTTCTCTTTGGCTGTTTGTACTCAGCTGTACAATCTGAGATCAAACTGTAATATAATGTCTCTTTAAAAGATAATGAAAGCCGGAGGCTGGCATGATGGTTAGAGAGGCTGCCTACAAGGTAAAGAGATGCTGGTTCAATTCCCTGTAGGGATAGTGCACAATACTGCTGAAGTGCCCCTGAACCCATATATATGTACCAATCTGCTCAATGGATATTAAAAACTCAATACCATCAACTAAATACTGTGATACAACGCTACAAGGATTTGTTTGCAGAATGCTATTGTGGTTGCATCTGTCCATGTAAAAAGAAACATTAAAAATATAGCTACATTTGAGACCAGGGCCCAGTTTCCCAAAAGCATTTTAGCACTAAGATAATAATTTTCCATTGGCTTTGACTAGAGCAAAATCTAACTGTAATGTGAAGATACATTTAGGGAAACGAGGCTGTGATCATCAGTTAATGAGTCCACACTTTTATTCATTTTTCCAGCAGCAAAGAAGTCGGATCCCAGCTGTGCGTTAGGCTGGAGCCCATATGGATCCAGATGCTTCATCTTCAACAACAACCCAGTGAACTGGGTACAGGCAGAGGTACGGCCTGAAGGGGTTCATTCACAAATGCTATATATCCACTTCAAATATAACGGCTACCTCAGTATTTCCTTACCTAATATTAATAAATAAATTGGGATTATTTCATCCTCAAAAGTGATATTTTGTGAGTCCAGTGATAGTTAGTGGTAAATACCACCCTGACAAGAATAAAATTCAGAGGGAAACCCTGATTTTTTGGCATTAAAATGTTTAAATTTAGAGATATTGAATATCAACACAAAATATCAGATATCTGCTTGATTGATGGTTGTCAACCGCCATGAACTGCCAACTTCACAGGTGATGCTGTCACCATGAAATGCATTACAGCCATTGAAGAAATATATGCAATATTTATTACAGAAGATTGCATTCAAAGTTTTGGAAGTGCAGACTCTTGATGAGACAAAACTGTGTCTTTCTGCATTAAGAGCGGTTTCTCTCTTCTTTTACAGCAACATTGTTTGACCTTAGGTGCCAACCTTGCCTCCGTCCACAGCTTGGAGGAGTACGAGTTCATCCAGGAGATGGTGAAGGGGAGCAGCGGTGGTTTACCCGAAACCTGGATCGGTGGCTCTGATAACGCTCAGGTAGCAAACTCATCTGTTTACTCAGATCAATCCAGTCTAGTGTTCAGCCTGTTTCTTGTCTGTCAAACACATCTGTATGGCAAAAAAATATTTTGGCAGCAGAAGGCTAAAGTGTGAAGTGTTCAAATGTATTTCTCCATCTGGTGTCATGCAAATACACCCAGGGGTCTCAAAATTCAGATCTGACCCATCAGCTCTTGAAGTTCAGTCTCATAGTGTTCATTTAGGATCATTTCAGTCTTTGAGTTGTCTGACAAATATATGAATTCAAACAAAGAGGAAGACAGGCAGCAGAGCTTCTCAGCCTCTGTCCCACTTACCTACACTGAGACTAATGACAGCAGAATTAGGGATAACTCCCTTCAATTCCCTCCATTCAAAATGCAAATCAAAAGTGCAGTTCACATACCAATGATAGAGCCTTCATTCTCAGCACAGAAGTTTTTAAATTCTTTAGAAAATCCCCTTCCTGAATGGAATGAATTGAACGTAAATTGATCTTGGTACGTATTGTCCTTTCCCACAACATTTATTCTGCAGATTCATTCAAATAAAACTCATTGGCCAGTCAAGTGGATGTAGATATAGATGGTGTCTCTTGGAGCAGGTTGAGGTGTGATACAGCAAATTTACAGCACACAATACAAAACACATCAGGCGATTTCAACAGCTACAACTTTGTGCAAGTTACCAACAATAACAAGTGATTCAATTTCTCTGTTAACAGGATCGCACGTGGTTCTGGAGCGACGGCTCCAGCTTTGATTATCAGCATTGGAACAGTGGAGAGCCCAACAACTTTGGAGGCAGACAGCCCTGTATTGAGATGAACTATGGAGGTAGAGTAACAAGCACACTTCTCTAACATCTAGAGTCACATCACATTTTTGTTTTCATCTGATCTAAAAACTCTCTTTTGTTTTTTACAGGGGAGAAAGGCTGGAACGATTGGACTTGTGAAAGTGAGTTTACCTCTGTGTGTGCCAAAAGGCTGAACTGTTAAACTCGCCCCAAACAGCCACTGGAACCAAGAATGAGGAGTGAGAACAGCAAATGATGATACTTTTGTCATTTGTTTGTATACCTGACCAATAAAGATGTTGAAGCAGTAAAGAAATTCAAATATTGTGGTTCTTGATCTTTAGTTAAGTCTAAAGGGGGATTCTTTGTAGACTGAGCAGTTATGCTATTTTTCATTGCACTTTGACAAAAAAAATGAAGTTGTTATATATTCTGTAATTATCATTTACCGTTCATCAATTAACATCATTTTTATTGAAACATTTTAACACTGACATGTGATAGCTGATAGTCTTGTGCATCTTGGTAACTAAGGTGCATATTAGGATTTGACTGATATGGATTTTTGAAGGCTGATACCGATACCAGTGTTTTTGGATTGAAGGTGCTGATAGTCTAATTGACCATTTTCCATTGTTAAAAATGCCCCAATACTTGCCCCAGAATTGTATTCTTTGCAGGATAAAAAAGCTTCATTTAGATGTCTTTCATGTCTTTGTTTATAAGTAGTTCTGGTTCTGTGTTCTGATTTGTTGAGTCATGTTCACAGCTGCTGTAAAATACCTGATAACAAGCACAATGTGACCCATTAACAGTGACTTTAAATATTAATATTCAAACTGGAAATCACCACTCATACCGTTACTAAGTCTCCTAGCAGACACTTTGTTTAGCTGCTGGTCAGGAACTATATTGGTTGGTAGAAGAAAGAAGCCACGCCTAAAAATGCCTCATAGCTGTTCTAAAATCAGTGTAAAGCATGACCTCTGGTGGCTTATGAATCCAGCTGCTGTATTTTTATTAATAGCCCAGAGACCGGGCCTGGTGCTGAGGTAGGTTTGAATTTTCAGATGAAAGAAGCAGGAAAATAGCTGGCAAGGCAGAATGCTTTGGCTTGATTTCAACTGTCACTTACCTAACCCCAACTAACTGATCCTTACCTGATTTTCCTTTATTGCCTCAGAATGCTATTTCTTAGTTTTTATAAAAAAGAAACCTAACCTATCTAAAAAGAAACCAAACTTTAGGTCTGATAAAAACTGCAGTGAAAGGTCAAATGTATGGGGAAGAGAGTAAATTCAGAGGGTCTTGTTATGAAGCCAGATTTATGAATATATAAATTGATGAGAAATGACAGAAATATAACTGAATATGTTTCGTTCCCTCCTCTAGCTGTATTACTTGAGCAACACAAGTTCAGGCAGGAAACTCCAGCTGTCTGTCTTCAGCTGATTGGACTAACTCAGCAGCACCTTTACAAGTGAACCAAACACACACACACCCTAATGTCAAACCTTTTAAATGACACATTCTCACTCTCTGTCTAGCTCACCATGCAGACTGCCACTCTGCTGCTGCTGTCTGCTGTCATGAGTCTTGTTGCTTTTTGTTCACCAACCTCCTCCCCAGTTCCACTAGATCTGCTTTTATTTACTTTATTACTTTATGTGATGTACTCCCTGAGGTCTAATGTGCAGCAGAGAGCCATGAAAGCAGATCTATTCCTCCAAAACCAAACTTATTGCTGTCATGCATTTATAAACTTATTAATATAAATACGTGAGTTGTCCTGACTGAACTGCGCTACTGTATTACAGCAGCCCATAGCCCAAATCTATAAAAATGATATACAGAAACACAGGAAATATCTATTCAAATGGCATCACTTTTATTCATAACAAATCTATTTTGTCTCTATCAGACCAACACTGCTGCCTTTCCTCTGTTCCGCCCCTTATAGTCCACTAGTGGTGGGTTGAATGCATGTAGCTTGTCTGTTGAGACAAATCTTGTTGAGAGTCAACTGACAGTGGACGATCAAAATAACATCTCACCTAACAAGATATGGGCCAGGATTTATTTTTTCTTAGAAATCTCAGTCAGTAATAGTTGAGTCATTGGTATTGATCAACAATCCCATCAACCTGCTGCAGATAGATTATGGTCATTTTGTGCTATGGATCAGTAAAAATCTTATTTATTGTTTAGTTTCAGTTCATGTTTCAGTATTTTAACTATTCTTGAATCACTTTGATCTGGATCTATTGATCATTAGATTCTTATTCATCAGTGTTTCCTGTTAATCACTCACCAAGATTCATCCACCACAGTTCACAGTTCACAGTTCAGAGTATTTTACTTTAGCACTAGCATCATGTTTTATATCCCTTGGCTGTAGCTCATGTAGTTATTATTAAAATTAGTCCTATTGATATCTGTGACTACTATAAGTCTTCCATATCAGCAACCTGTCAATAAAGGCTTATGTGATTGGCTGATTAAGCTGTTTTTCTTTTTGATAATAAGCCAAGAAAACATAATTGTCTCTGTGTTTCCTTACAACAGTACTTTATCAACGAGATTTACACCATGCGACCTAATTCTTACAAATCGATTGCTGCCATGAAAAACAAACTTGTGTAAGTTATGAGAAATATTTGCTTAGAAAATAGCAGCCTATTAGTGTTTAGCAGTAGTAGTGTTTACAATTATAATTAAGGAAGGAGAAAAACTCTGCCTACATAATGGGAAATAAGGAGGATTACATGGCTGCCAAATATATACTAAGGTCTGCAATAAGAAAAGCCAAATCCAATTATGCCACAAAACTAGAACAACAAATTTCAACCAATGACACAAGAATCATCTGGAAAAAACTTCAGGACATCACCAACTACAAAAAGAGACCTACCCCCACACCTGTTAATGACAATCAGCTCCCGGACAAACTCAACATTTTCTATGGGAGGTTCGAACAGTCACCAGTCCCACCACCTCCACTCCCCATTCCTCCTCCACCCCCCCCCCCCCCCCCCTTTTACATCCAGGAGGAAGAGGTGAGGACCACTTTCAGAAGACTGAGGAAAAATAAAGCAGCAGGCCCAGACAGCATCAGCCCAACTGTGCTCCATCACTGTGCTGCGGAACTGGCCCCTGTTTTCACCAACATTTTTAACACCTCCCTCTGCCAATGTTCAGTGCCCCACTGCTTCAAACAATCCACCATCATCCCCGTGCCTAAGACCAACAATATCTCCTGCCTCAATGACTACAGACCGATTGCCCTTACATCCGTGGCCATGAAGTCATTTGAGCGCATCATCCTCACTCACCTGAAAACCAGCACCACTCCCCTCATGGATCCATATCAGTTTGCTTACAGATCTGTGGAGGATACAGTCAATTCAGCTATCCATCACATGCTGCAACACCTGGAGACCCCCAACACCTACGCCCGCATCCTGTTCATAGACTTCAGCTCTGCCTTCAATACAATTAACCCGGTCGAACTCTTCAATAAACTACTGGACATGAACATTGACCCCTGCATCTGTCACTGGATCCACAGCTTCCTCTGGAACAGGCAACAGGGAGTAAAGATAAACAACTCCACATCTCATCCTCTGTACCTCAGTACAGGAGCACCCCAGGGCTGCGTCCTTTCACCCTGGCTATTCTCTCTCTACACAAACCATCTCACATCCCACTACAGCTCCGTCAACATCTACAAATATGCGGACGACACAACCATCATAGGACTCATCTTAAACAACAACGAAACAGAATACCGTGCACAGATAAACCGTGCAGTTACCTGGTGCACAGACAATAACCTTCTACTCAACTCATCAAAAACTCAAGAACTCATTATCGACTTCAGACGGAAGTCACACTCCAAAACCCCTGTACTCATCTCTGGCAAACCCATATCCATCACTGACTCATTCAAATTTCTTGGCACTCACATAAGCAATAATCTTAAATGGAAGATCAACACAGACCACATCTTTAAAAAAGCCCAGCAAAGACTATTCTTTCTCCGTCAGCTCAAGAAATTCAGAGTGAGGAAACATCTCCTGCTCCGTTTCTATTCAGCCATCATAGAAAGCATCCTCACTTCATCCATAACAGTCTGGCACAGCAGTTTGGACACTCACTCCCGGAATAAATTACAGCGCATTGTCAACAAATCATCCAAAATCATTGGCATCCCCCTCTCATCAATCGAATCACTTCATCACAAACAGACAGTGAAAAGGGCAAGAAAAATATATTCTGACCCCACTCACCCAGCACACCATGTTTTCCAGCTGTTGCCCTCTGGGAGGCGCTACAGTTCTCTGCTCACCAAAACAACCCGTTTTAAAAACAAATTCCATTATTGTCTATGCTGTTATGGCCATGAAACTTTATGCAATACATGTTATGTTTACTGTACTGTGATGTGGGTCTTGTACTGTATATTGTATTGATTGTATGATGTACTGATGTTCTTATGTTCTATGTTGGAACCTGCTTAATGTATTGAAAACAAATTCCACCAGCCTGGCTGTGTGGTCATTAAATAATCTAATCTAATCTAATTTGTTTTTTAATTACTGAAAATACCAATCAGTGGGTTTCAGGATTGTTTTCCCAAAACTGATAAATTACCACTTTCTTAACACACATCAGTTAAGTTGCAGCTGCATACATGAAAAAAAAAAAAAAAAAGCAAACTAGAAAAACACATCGGGAGACGTAAAGATGAAAGTTACGGTAAAAGTTTGTTGTAAAACTAAACAGCAGCTTCTGTTGATGAGACAGAAACTTCTAATGTTTTAGATTTAAAGCAAACACAGTCCAGTGTGCAACAGAACAGTCTGATCTTTTAGTGTACAAGACAGAACGATGAGGAGGTTTTCGGGAAATCAAGCACTTCATCCTCATACTGCAATAAAGCAGTTACAGAGGTCAATCTTGACAGTTAATAAATTAATTGAAGTTACTGGAAGAAAACTGTTATCAATCATCCAGTAAACAATTACTTAATATTCCTGTGAGTTTCCTTGTTGTTTCTGTATATAAGTGCTCTTTTCTCCACAGCTTTCCAGAACCTACAGACACTCAGCTGAAATATTCACTCTAGCAGGTGAGACTTTTGGGTTACATGCGTCTTAATAGGGGAGTTTTTAATCAGAGCTTGTGTTTGAATAACTGCTTATCCAGTCTGCTACTTTCACTCAAGGAGTTGAAGTCGATTCTCTGATGTGTTTTCTAATGATTTTCTGATTCTTTGATTCTCATTGCAGGAGTCCAGTTCTCCACTATAAACAATGCTGACCATTTTTCTTCTCTGCGCTCTGTTCGCTCTGAGCGGTGCAACAGGTGAGACTCACCAACACACAGAGCCTGTCTCCCCCTTTTAGACTCTCAACCTGTTTGTTTAAACTGCAGTCAGGTTCTCATAGTTTTTATGCTTATTCACACATGATGAAATCAAGAGGACAACAAAATCAGACTCAGAGTGATGATGCACTGTTTTCAGTATTCAAAAAATTACAATATAATTAAAGGTCAAAATTTCAAAGGGGTGCCTGCACTATTTATGGGGGACAATATGTTTACTTGTTGTTATTGTTGTTGTTAATGGTGTTGTTGCTGCTATTTCTGCTAACACTCATCTTCTCTTACCTTAGAGCCCCAGGTGGAGACCAGAGCAGAGCAGCACCCCCCTCTGGATAAGGTCGTCTCTGCAGCTCATGGTACAGTCTCTCCTCATGTTATTATTAGTAATACTGTATATTTACACTCCTTCAGCCACTGGAAGGCTTTTAATGTCCCATGAGGCTTCAGTTTAACTTTTTTTTAAAAAAAAGCAATGTCGAAAGCTCACCTATGGCACAAAGGGCTAAAAATGTGCCTTTCTGCTCTTTTGCAGATGCAATGTTAAAAAAGTCAAATGTGAGACTTCATCCGACCCCAAAAAAGTTGACTGAAGTTCTTGCCCTTCTGTATGGTTGAGATGCTGGTTCAATTCCCTGTAGGGAAAGTGCACAATACTGCTGAATAATAAATAATAATAATAATAATAATAATACATTACATTTCTATAGCGCTTTTCTCAGTACTCAAAGACTGAAGTGAAGTGCCCCTAAACCCATATATATGTACCAGTTTGTTCAGTGGATATTGAAAACTGACTGCCACCAACTAAATACTCTGATACAATGCTACAAGCATTTGTTTGCACTAAGCTATTGTGGTTGCATCTGTACGACGGCATATTTGGACCAAAACTGAGAATTTCTGAGATTGAAGTCAGAAATTTTTTTTGAGAAAAAAAGAAAGATTCTACCAAGTGTTCCACTTGGTAGAGTCTTTCTTTTTTTCTCAAAAAAATTTTTTTTCTCAAAAAGAAATGTCTTCTCCACATCACAGACACCACTGAACATGAGGAGGTGCAACAAACAGGCATCAACTTTACTTATCCAGATAGTGAAATTAATGAAGTTGGTTGGTTATGATTTGATATTTGATTTGATATGAGATTTTTCTCAAGTTTTTTTTTCTCTTAAATTTTTTTTGTTATAAATTTCTGCCTTTAATCTCATAGTTTTTGCTCAGAATATTACCCCCCTCCCTGCAGTAAATGTTGTTTTTGCCTACAATGGCTGTAGTACATTGTCGTTCATCTGTTCTTGTAAAAAAAACACCTACATTTGAGACCAGGGCCGAGTTTCCCAAAAGCATTTTAGCACTAAGATAATATTTTTCCATTGGTTTTGACCAGAGCAACATCTAACTGTAATGTGAAGATACATTTAGGGAAACCAGGCTGTGATCATCAGTTAATGAGTCCACACTTTTCTCTTCCAGAGGAGAGGCCAGAGGAGCTTCTGGCTGAGGAGGCAGGAAGGCTGGAGGAAGAGGAGGCTCAGGCTCAGGAGGCGGCAGGAGCAGAGGAGCTGGGTGACGGTGTGGAGAGCAGGAACCGCTGTCCGACAGGCTGGTCCCAATATGGATCCAGATGCTTTGCCTTTCAGAACTTCCCAAGGACCTGGACAGATGCAGAGGTAAGGCCTGATGCTACATGAAAGGTTTTATTCCAAAATGTTATTTATCCACTTTTACTGCTACCTCAATATTTCCTTACCTAATATCCTTAAAAGTGATCATTTGTGAGTCCAGTGATTGTTAGTGGTAGCCACCACCCTGATGAGAATATAATTTAGAGCGAAACACTGAATTTGTTGGCATTAAAATGGTTAAATTTAAAGATATTGAATATCAGCACAAAATATCAGATATCTGCTTGACTGACTGTTGCCTTCCTCTGAACTGCCAACTTTACAGTTGATGCTGTCACCATGAACTGCATTACAGCCACTAAAGAAATATGTGCAATATTTATTTGTTACAGAAGTTTGCATTCAAAGTTTTGGAAGTGCAGACTCTTGATGAGGCCAAACTGTGTCTTTCTGCATTAAGAGCGGTTTCTCTCTTCTTTTACAGCAACATTGTTTGAACTTTGGTGCCAACCTTGCCTCCATCCACAGCTTTGGGGAGTACCAATTCATCCAGGAGATGGTGAGGTGGAGCAGCGGTAGTTTCTCCCGAACCTGGATCGGTGGCACTGATGCTGTTAAGGTAGCAAACTCATCAGTTTACCCAGATAAATCCAGTCAAGCGTGTTTCCTTTCCATCAAACACATCTGTATGGCAAAAAAAGATTTTGGCAACACAAGGCTCAGGCTAAAGTGGTAACTGTTCAAATGTACAGTATTTATCCATCTGGTGTCATACAAATACACCTAGGGGCCTCATGCTCTGTGTAAATTCAGATCTGACCCCTCAGCTCTTGAAGTTTAGTCTCAGAGTGGTAGCGCTCATTTAGGATCGTTTCAGTCTTTGAGTCGTCTGACGAATATATGAATTCAAATGACAGCAGAATTAGGGATAACACACTTAAAATCCCAACCAATGATAGAGCCTTCATTCTCAGCACCTCAAGAACCTTTTCATGGGAAGAAATGTCAAGTTTTAATTCTTGAGAAAATCCCCTTCCTGAAAGGAATGAATTGAAAGTAAATTGACCTTGTTGTGTATTGTCCTTTCCTACAACATTTATTCTGCAGATGCATTCAAATAAAACACATTGGCCAGTCAAGTGGATGTAGATATAGATGGTGTCTCTTGGAGCAGGTTAAGATGTGATACAACAAATTTACAGTGCATTATGCAAAATACATCAGGTAATTTCAACAGCTACAACTTTGTGCAAGTTACCAAAAATAACAAGAGATTTAATTTCTCTGTTAACAGGACTTCGTGTGGTTCTGGAGTGACGGTTCCAGGTTTGATTATCACCTCTGGGCCAGCGGAGAGCCCAACAACGGTGCAGGAGGCACAGAACACTGTGTTGAGATTAACTATGAAGGTAGAGTAACTTTTCCCAAATCCCTTCAACCTGAACCTCCCTGTCACAAGCACGCTTCTCTAACATCAACAGATGCAGACACAAGTTACATCACGTTTTTTTTGTTTCATCTGTTCTAAAAACGATCTCTTTTGTAATTTACAGACCAGGACCGCTGGAACGATTGGACTTGTGAAACTCAGTTACCTTTTGTGTGTGCCAAAAGGCTGGACTATTAAACTCGCCCAAACAGCCACTGGAACCAAGAATGAAGAGTGAAAACAGCAAATGATGATACTTTTGTCATTTGTTTGTATACCTGACCAATAAAAAAGTTGAAGCAGTAAAGAAATTATTGTTGTCCTGCTTAAAGGACACTTCCATTTAAGACTGACATAATGTAGGATAATTCTCCATATTCAGATTTCAATAAGTATCCACTTGCCCACGTGCCCAGGCACCCAGATAGTTTGGTCACTAGATAAATAAGCCACTTGGCCCAGGCACTCATAACTGCAGGTTCCACTGTTCCATATTGGTCGCTTTACTCTCCATTCTGAGGAAACGGCACATAATTGCAGCACACGTTTTGGTGGCTTAGGTCTGCCGTTTTGGGGGGTTATGTTCTCCCTGACTAAGGTCTAATGCATGTGCAGCAGCAAGCCATAAAAGCAGATCTATTCTGCCAAATTCAAACTTACTGCTATGTCATAACCATTTATAAACATATTAATATCAATATGTGAGTTGTGAATAATGTATTACAGCAGCCCATAGCCCAAATGTAAAAAAATTATATTGTAAAAGAAACACAGGGAATTTCTATTCAAATGGCATCACTTTTATTCATATCAAATCTATTTTGTCACTATCAGACCAATACTGCTGGAATAACCTGAACTGTCTGGAAAAAACAAGAACTGGAATTTAGTATAGCTTTGTAAAAATATGATTATATTTTTGATTATATCGTTCAGCCTCCATCTTTGATGGATGAGAGCAATATTCAACTCAGTTCAGCAGTGTTGATTAAAAGTTACATTCATTCATGTTATTTCCCCACATCAAAATAACCCTGGCAATCAATTCACACTGTAACATCTCAGGTTTTTTAATCAGCATGGTCAACAGAAAGTGAAGTTTTGTTTATCTCAGCCATCAGTTGGATCATTGTTTGTCTAATACATAACTAGAAGATAAGATATGTTATTTTTATTTTTTTTAGCAATCCCCAGACATTGAGTCATTGCAGCAGTAATGAATATAAAGTAATTTGTCCAGAGGTGCATATATTTATTGTTTAACTATTCAGTTTCAAGTTTCATGTTTTCACCTCAGTTGAAGCATTTCACAGCCTTCTATGGGCTGAGAACATTTTACCACATTTGGTCTCATAAAATTGTTAGGATAAACTCAATAATGCTTGATGGTCAAGCTGAAAACAAAGTTGTTTTCCTTAATTTCTGAAAAGCTGACAATTTGAAGATACAAGGTTTCCACCTGACTGGGAAGAAATGTGCCCAGAAATATATACCTGTTCTTTCAATTCCAATGGGTGGGTAGTTCTCAAACAGAGGGTATCACTTTATTTTGATAGTCCACTGCTGACTCTCAACAGTGTATCAGTAGATATTCAACAGTGTATCAGGTGACTGTCAACAAGATCAACTAGGTATTTTCAGTTGACTCTTAACAAATGTCCAGCAAACTGTAATTTACATCAACTACTGTAAGTTGATTGTGAAGTATTCTTTCTCAAATTACTATCAATAGACTGTTGGTAGACTGTCAACAACTTCAGTTAAGGTTAGGTGTTCCAATGATAAATAATTGGAGAGTGAACACAGAATGTTTCGTGTTTTATATCTAAATGAGTTCTATTTCATTGTAGTGCTAATTAGCGTGAAATTGCACTTACAGTATATTCCCATAAAATGATTGTCACTGTGTCCAAGTCAGCCTTATTGCCTAGGAAACCTGCCAAGTCTCAAGACTCTTGGTCACATGAGGGCACCAGTCTCTGCAAGCTCACAATAATAGCATTAATAACTAATCATTATGTCTTGCAAGCATGTTGTACTTGGACCCCATCAATTGTCCCTTGCAGCAATATTTTTCTAATTGTATTTAACTTCATCCTCCACCTACTGGTTATGAAGAGTTCATTCTGAAAAGGAAAAATTTTTGGAAAACAGTCATTACATGGAAGGTCATGATTCAATATCTCTAAATATAGAGGATTCAGTCTATAAATTGGTTCTCATTTTGTCAACCAAGAACTCAAGGAACTTACTAATCTTTAGGAAGTACCACAAAACATTTCTGTGCTATAAATTGTTTTAAGAGAGTGTCACTTTTTCCAAATGGTGGCTACAGTATCTCATTTTGGAGTGAACCTCTTCATATGCAGCACCAACAATTATCACGATATCTTGAGGTCAGAGTACAAGGTCAGCTTCAAGTATATCTGTTACTGTTCTCCATATCAACTCTATTGGTCCACATGGAAATGTGGAAATTGTAGTTAGTAGGAGCTTCATTCAAAGAGATTTACACCATGCAACCTAATTCTTATAAAATGATTGATAAATAACCTTATTGCTCTTTCATCTAGGCTTTCTCAACCCACACCAGTTGATATCAAAAATGAAGTTGCAACTGCATACATGAAATTAAACAAAAATGCAGAAAAATAGCAGAAAAACTAAAAAGTTGATATAAATATGAAAGTGACAGTAAAGGTTTGTTCCAAACTAAACAGCAGCTACTGTTGATGAGACAGCAATTTCTAATGTTTTAGATTTAAAGCAAACACAGTCCAGTGTGTATGCAACATATCTTCAGCAGAACAGAGTCAGATTTTTTAGTGTACAAGACAGAAACAAAATCTGAATAGTATAAAAGATTCAGGTACTGATCTGTCCAGTAGTGTGAGATAGTTTGTCAGAACGATGAGGAGGTTTTCTGGAAATCAAGCACTTTATCCTCATACTGCAATATCCAGTTACAGAGGTCAAACTTCAACAATAATGACAGTCAATAAATTAACTGAAAGTCACTGGAAGCAAACTGTTATCACTGTCTAGTAAATAATTATTTAAAATTCATGTGTGTTTCCCTGTTGTTTCTGTATATAAGTGCTCTTTTCTCCACAGCTTTCCAGAACCTACAGACACTCAGCTGAAATATTCACTCTAGCAGGTGAGACTTTTGGGTTACATGCATCTTAATAGGGGACTTTTTCATTGGAGTGTGTGTTTGGATAACTGCATATCCAGTCTGCTACTTTCACACACAAGTACACACACGAGTTGATTCTCTGATATATTGTTTTTTTTTTAATGATTTTCTGATTCTTTGATTTTCATTGCAGGAGTCCAGTTCACCACTGTAAACAATGCTGACCATTTTTCTTCTCTGCGCTCTGTTCGCTCTGAGCGGTGCAACAGGTGAGACTCACCAACACACAGAGCCTGTCTCCCCCTTTTAGACTCTCAACCTGTTTGTTTAAACTGCAGTCAGGTTCTCATAGTTTTTATGCTTATTCACACATGATGAAATCAAGGAGACAACAAAATCAGACTCAGAGTGATACTGATGATTGCTAATGGTGTTGTTGCTGCTATTTCTGCTAACACTCATCTTCTCTTACCTTAGAGCCCCAGCTGGAGAGCAGAGCAGAGCAGCACCCCCCTCTGGATAAGGTCGTTTCTGCAGCTCATGGTACAGTCTCTCCTCATGTTATTATTAGTAATACTGTATATTTACACTCTTTTTTTTTTCTTGGGAGTTAAGTTTTTTCTTTTTTATTACTTCAGCGAAGGGGTTTGAACACTTTCCATGTACTAACCATACCACATTCAATATTCAGTCCTTTGTGACACAGATTCTTCTGTTAAGCAGCATTGTTGAAAGCGCACCTGTGGCACAAAGGGCTACAAATATGATTTTCTGTTAAAACAGTAAAATGTGAGACTTCATCTGACCCCCAAAAAATCAACTGAAGTTCTTGTCCTTCTGTATGGTTGAGATGCTGGTTCAATTCCCTGTAGGGATAGTGCCCAATATTGCTGAAGTGCCCCTGAACCAATATATATACCAATCTGCTCAATGGATATTGAAAACTGAAGATGATCAACTAAATACTGTGATACAACGCTACAAGGATTTGTTTGCATTATGCTATTGTGGTTGCATTTGAGATCAAGGTCCTGTATCACAAAAGCATTTTAGCACTAAGATAATATTTTTCCAATGGTTTTGACTAGAGCAAAATCTAACAGTAATGTGAAGATACATTTCGGGAAACCAGGCCGTGATCATCAGTTAATGAGTCCACACTTTCCAGAGGAGAGGCCAGAGGAGCTTCTGGCTGAGGCGGCAGGATCAGAGGAGCTGGGTGACGGTGTGGAGATCAGGAACCGCTGTCCGTCTGGCTGGTTCTCATATGGATCCAGATGCTTCGTCTTTCAGAGCTTCCCAAGGACCTGGCCAGAGGCAGAGGTAAGGCCTGATGCTCCACCATGCTACACAAAGGGTTTCATTCCAAAATGCTATTCATCCACTTTAACTGCAACCTCAATATTTCCTTACCTAATATTACCTCAATAAATAAAGATTATTTCATCCTCAAAAGTGATATTTTGTGAGTCCAGTGATAGTTAGTGGTAACTACCACCCTGATAAGAATAAAATTCAGAACGAAACATTGGCATTAAAATGATTAAATTTAAAGATATTGAATATCACTAAATATCAGATATCTGCTTGACTGAGGGTTGTCTTCCCCTGAACTGACAACTTTACAGCTGATGCTGTCACCATGAAATGCATTACAGCCACTGAAGAAATATGTGCAATATTTCTTTGTTACAGAGGTTTGTATTCAAAGTTTTGGAAGTGCAGACTCTTGATGAAATTCTCTCCTCTTCTTTTACAGCAACATTGTTTGAACTTTGATGCCAACCTTGCCTCCATCCACAGCTTTGGGGAGTACGAGTTCATCCAGGAGATGGTGCGGCGGAGCACCGGTAGTTTCTCCCGAACCTGGATTGGTGGCACTGATGCCGTAAAGGTAGCAAACTCATCAGTTTACCCAGATCAATCCAGTCAAGTGTGTTTTCTTTTTGTCAAACACATCTGTATGGCAAAAAAAGATTTTTGCAGCAAAAGTGTTAAGTGTTCAAATGTATTTATCCATCTTGTGTCATGCAAATACACCCAGGGATCTCATGCTCTGTGTAAATTCAGATCTGACCCCTCAGCTCTTGAAGTTTAATCTCTGATTGGTAGCGCTCATTTAGGATAGTTTCAGTCTTTGTGTTGTCTGACACTGACAAATATATAAATTCAAACAAAGATGAAGACAGGCAGCAGAACTCCTCAACCTCTGTCCTGCTTACTTACACTGAGACTAATTGGGGATAACACACTTAAATTCCCTCCATCCAAAATGCAAATAAAAAGTGTAGTTCACATACTAATGATAGAGCCTTCATTCTCAGCACAGACTGAATAGAATAATCTTTTTGTGGGAAGAAATGTCAAGTTTTTTTTTTTTAATTCTTGAGAAAATCCCCTTCCTGAATGGAATGAATTGAAAGTAAATTGACCTTGGTGCATGTAGTCCTTTCCCACAACATTCATTCTGCAGATGAATTCAAATAAAACACACTGGCCAATCAAGTGGGTGTAGATATAGATGGTGTCTCTTGTAGCAGGTTGAGGTGTGATACAACAAATTTACAGTCCGCTATGCAAAATACATCAGGCAATTTCAACAGCTACAACTTTGTGCAAGTTAGAAACAATAACAAGTGATTTAATTTCTCTGTTAACAGAACTCCCTGTGGTTCTGGAGCGACGGTTCCAGGTTTGACTTTCATCTCTGGGCCAGTGGAGAGCCCACAAACTATGGAAACACAGAACACTGTGTTGAGATGAACTATGGAGGTAGAGTCATTTTTCCTTGAACCTGAACCTCCCTGTCACAAGCACGCTTCTCTAACATCCAGAGTCACATATTTTTGTTTTCATCTGAACTGTCTCTTTTGTAATTTACAGGGGAGAACTACTGGAACGATTGGAGTTGTGAAAGTCAGTTACCTTTTGTGTGTGCCAGAAGGCTGGACCGTTAAACTCGCCACTGGGACCCAGAATGAGGAATGGGAACAGCAAATGTTGATACTTTTGTCATTTTTTTGTATAACTGATCAATAAAGATGTTGAATCAGTTAAGAAATTGAAGTATTGTTGTGGTTCTTGATGTTCAGTTGAGTCTAAAGGAGCAGTGCTATTTTGCACTACACTCTGAAAACTATGCTCTTTATATTCTGTAATTATAACATTTTTATTGAAACACATTCCCGCTACATTTCAATCATTACTTGGAAACATGTGATAGCTGATAGTCTGGGGCATCTTGGTATAACTAACATGCATAGGGTTCAACTCTTTCCATGCCAAAATCTTCTTTGCAGGATGAAGCTTCATATCAGCACCACTCCATCAGTCCAAGCACCGTAGGTGCTGGAACCCTATTGTATTTGCCGAAATTCTTTGCTTTCTTTTTCTCCACTAAAAGTGTCTACAGCTCAGAAACCGTAAGTTGTACAGCAAACATTATTTGGTGGCCTCCTATGGCCCCCCACTACTCAGGCAACAAAAAAATGTATTGGCCGCATGGTGGTGCTGTAACAAGCAACTTTATGTTTTGGCCAATAACTTCTTAACCATTTGTTGTCGAGAAAATTCCTGTGTCCCAAGATTCTTTTGAAGGTGCTGAGTCCAACCCATGTATCACTTTCAATGTCCGCCATATTGGATTTTCTGTTATTTTGAGTTTTTTAAAAATCATGAAACTCACATGAAACTTGGTGTGGACAATCTTGCGACCATCCTCCATAAAAGTCGCATAAAGATTTGATTGGCCAAATGGTTTAGCTTTTATCAACCAATGAACTTTTAAACCTACAATAAGCGATATCAGACCTTATAACCAATCCTGAAACTAATGTGTGCTATGTGGAGATTTAATTGAGACATAATGTAAACCAATATCCACACGTGCGGGCCAGCTGTGTTGCTGTTTACACCTCATTTCTAAACCTTGTTGTCAAATTCTGCTCTAGAACGAAGCTCCTCCCGGTCCATTCAATAGATTTTCATGTTTTTCTAACTAGCTTGGCTCCTCCCTCGCTGTTTAAAAGGCCCTCTCCCCCTCCCATTCCTGAAAAAATGCTTGTAATGGCGGAATTGATGAAGTGAGCGAATAAACTTGTTAAATTAGTAAACTTGCTACGTACCTCTTGACTTGTCATTGTGGAACATGTAACCTTCAGCAGGAGAAACATCCGTCAAAGCGAGACTGGTAACCGGTGAGACAGTTAGCTTAGTTATTAGCCTTTATGCATGGCGCTTTGCAATGTTTGTCCTTGCTAGGCCTCCGTAGTGCAGTGGCTTTGCTGTGCTTTATTTACAAATGTGTCGCGCTTTCTGTAACCCTCTAGTGGTCAGAAGATTTTTCTTACTACAGCTTTAACGAAACACGGCCTAACACAGAATTGACCATAACTCATTGACCATTCATCTAATCAAACCAAAATTTGAACCACATGTTGCATAGTGTGATTTGAGCACGCCCACAACAGCATTTTGAGTTCTACCACTTGTAGGCGCTACAAATGCAAAAAGTTTCTATCTCATAATTGACCCCATAGATTATGCAATTTATTTAACGTGCTCTAGGATCATGTCCAAGTCGACTTATCAAATTTGGGTGTGAATGAAGAAAGTGGACGCGGCTTATTATATAACCAAATCGCCATAGATATTAAAATCAAAACTTACAAAATTTGTAAAAAAGCCCTATGTCCTAGATAGCTGAAATTTTCAGGACATGTTGGCTGAAGTGAGATAAATCTTTCATACACTGGTACCTACCCCTGATTCTGAAGTCGCCTACCTCTGGTTACAGCAAGAACTGACTGTGATCCCACAGCGTTGTCCTCCTAAACTGTATGTTACAGGAAAAAAAAAGCATGATTTTTGAAATAATTAGTAAACAGACAAAAACTGAAAACTGAGGGTATGGTAGATCGAAATGTCCAGCTGCAGATAGTTTGATAAATTGACAATGTAAAATGTTCAAGATAGTTTGATCAATCTTTATCAAACTAAAATGATGCCTGTACTCTCAAGATGATGTCTGTCAAGCCATGTTTAAATTGATGTGGGATAATATTCTTTCCAAGGCTTTTAACATAGATTGGACTGTCACAAAACTTGTCCCTTTGTTTGGTTTCCTCGCTCTGGAACATCAAAGTGCAGGCTGGTGGAGTGGTTAAGCACAGGTCTTTACAGCACAAGATTGTGAGTTCAAGTCCTTGACCTACTGTCACTAAGTCACAGTTAATACTGTCAGGATGATGTATAAGGGATAATTTTGTTCATTAAAATATTTTGAAGAACGAAAGTTTCATGAAAAGAGTAAATCAACACTAAATCACATAGTGCAGAAAACTGTGACGTGGTGGTAAGAGAGTGGGGAGCCAACAACGCCACCTTGGGAATTTCACCCAAGCAGATAACACATGAACGGAAGTTGTTGACAGTCTATTGATAGTAATTTGAGCAACAATACTAATCAACTTACAGGCAGTTGTTGTATGGTGATATTGATACCGGAGCACAGGAACAGACAGGAGTCGATCTGATCAGTTGGTAGACATTTAATGATGCATTATCGGAGAGGAACAACATGAACACAGTCAGTGCTGCTAGTCTCTACTCGTACTGAGACAGACCTGTGATCTATATAGTGGTCAATTACGTACATGACAGATAAAATGGTAAGACATGGCTCCTGCATGTCTCCATATGCCTGATAGCTGACGTAACAATTGATGCTTGGAGCCAAATGTCCTTGTACTAGGAACATTAAGCACATCCCAAAATTGGCGTGAGGATAGGATTAGTATGGGCAGGAAGTACATTGCAGGATTACTTCCATGGTATGGAGCTGTAAAAAATGCTCATGAGATAGACAGGCTAGCGGCTGATTTGGAAAACCTTACAGAACAGGTAGAGGCAAGATTTGAATCTCTAAATGAGGAACAAAAAGCTACTAGACTAGTCTCACTTCAAAATAGAATGGCTCTAGACTATGTTCTGGCTTCCACTGGTGGAGTATGTCATTTGATAGGTCAAGAATGCTGTACCAGATCCCTCAGATAATGTGACTCATGTGGTTCATCACTTAAACTCATTGCTAAATGACATGAAGGCTCTGGATTTCCCTAATGTGTTAGGATGGGATTTTATAGATTGGATAAAGTTGACTCTAGGACCGAAATTGTGGTTAATTTTTCGGCCCTTGATCATAGGATTTGTGGTTTTGGTCAGTGTCATTGTGGTAATCAAATGTAGTATCTCCATTTTGTTGTCTGCAAAAGCCAAATCACCATAACATAAATGCACTCATGAACCTCAGAACTGGACTCAGAGTGGCATATTTTGTGAATGGTGTTTATTCTGAAAATAACAATTAAATGGTGAAGTGAGTCGGCTGGTAGCTGGTAATATAGTTCTCTCTCTGCTGATAACTGCCAACTGACAAACAAATACTGTACAAATCATTGTGATTACTAATACAGAAATAATCAAAATATCAACAACAATAGAAAATTATAATTACATTAGATTCATAAAACATCCCTGAAATACACTAACCTATTCATTCTCTGTATAAAATATCCCAAAATGATCATTCTCTAATGTAACAATGTTTCTAGAAATAAATAACAATGTTACTCTACACTTTCATTCATAAAAACTGATTCACTACGTATTTACAACGGATGTCCGCCCTGCGCCCTGTTACCATGGCGACGGTCTAAACGCTAGTACAGCTGATCGGATGTTAGCGTCAGCGATCGCCAAAACGAACCCGTACTCTGGCTTCCCTTCAAGTTAAAATCATCCAATAGAACAGTACACACAAACCCAAACAAGTAACACATGCCGGTGAGTCAACCCAACCCTACATTTAACTCCAAATATTATTTGAAGTGGCAACACGACCGGCAAATAGCGATCGTTTGCTAGCTGCGGCAGCGACCAACGGCTATTTTGGGTATCTTACCACAAAACACTAAATTTCCAAATAAGAGCATAATTAATAGTTGGGCTAGCTTACATACATTACTATTGTTGTATCAAGGTACTTGGTGACATTTTACTGACCTGAAAATAACAATTAAATGGTGAAGTGAGTCGGCTGGTAGCTGGTAATATAGTTCTCTCTCTGCTGATAACTGCCAACTGACAAACCAGCGCGAGCTCACCTCACCATGTCTGCATTCTAAATTCTGACTGCCTTGGCTAGCCATATAAATCCCAAATAAAATGAAAAAGGAACATGGGGCGGGGGTGTATGTTTAGGAATGAAATAGTGCAGCACTATTGCATACATACACTTTCAATGCCACATGTGCATCTCTTCCTCTTGCAAGAATCTCCTTTAATAAATATATACTCAAATAAGACGAACCTCTGACTCCATCAACTTTTATTCAACAACCAGATAATACACAGTGGAAAGTGACAGGAAAGATGTGAAAGAAGCAGACAGTAAATTTTATGAACAGAATTTGAACCAATAACATTGACCAATATATTGGTTTAAAGAAATCAGATATCTGCCAGTCAGTGTGTCCCACTGCCAATGACCCAGACTATCAGCTATCACATGCTTTCAAGTAATGATTGGAATGTAGCAGGACTGTAGGTGTTTAAATAAAAATACTATAATTACAGAATATAAAGTTTGAGTGCTCTGAAACGCTGCAAAACTGCTCAGTCTACAAAAAAATTCCCCTTTAGACTTAACTGAAGATCAAGAACCACAGCAATACTTGAATTTCTTTACTGTTTTAACATCTATACTGGTCAGCTATACAAACTAATAAAAGTGTCATAATTTGCTGTTGTCACTCTTCATCCTTGGTTTCAGTGGATGTTTGGGTTGAGGTTTAACAGTTCAGCTTTTTTGCACAAACAAAGGGAAACTGATATCCACATGTCACATCGTTCCAGCGTCCCTCGTCTGTAAATTACAGAAGAGACAGTTTTTATATCAGATGAAACCAAAAATGTGTTGTGACACTAGATGTTAGAGAAGTGTGCTTGTTATTCTACCTCCATAGTTCATCTCCACACAGTGTTCTCTGTTTTTATAGCTGTTGGGCTCTCCACTGTTCCAGAGCTGATAGTCAAACCTGGAGCCGTCGCTCCAGAACCACAAGCGATTCTGTTAACAGAGAAATTGAATCACTTGTTATTGTTGGTAACTTGCACAAAGTTGTAGGTGTTGAAATTGCCTGATGTATTTTGCATAGTGCACTGTAAATTTGATGTATCACACCTCAACCTGCTTCAAGAGACACCATCTATATCTAAATCCACTTGACTGGCCAATGAGTTTTATTTGAATGCATCTGCAGAATAAATGTTGGTGGAAAGGACAATACGCACCAAGGTCAATTTACTTTCAATTCATTCCATTCAGGAAGGGGATTTTCTCAAGAATTTAAGAACTTCACAATTTTTCCCATAAAAAGGTTCTTCTATTCAGTCTGTGCAGAGAATGAAGGCTCTATCATTGGTATGTGAACTGCACTTTTGATTTGCATTTTGAATGGAGGGAATTGAAGCTGTCATTAGTCTCATAGGTAAGTGGGACAGAGGCTGAGAAGATCTGTTTCCTGTCTTCATCTTTTTATATTTGTCAGACAACTCAAAGACTGAAACGATCCTAAATGAGCGCTACCACTCTGAGACTGAAGTTTAAGAGCTGAGGGGTCAGATCTGAATTTACACAGAGCATGAGACTCCTGGGTGTATTTGCATGACACAAGATGGATAAATACATTTGAAAACTTCACACTTTAGCCTGAGGCTTCTGCTGCCAAAATCTTTTCTTTTTTCCATACAGGCGTGTTTGACAGGAAACACATTCAACACATGTCTGGATTGATCTGAGTAAACTGATGAGTTTGCTACCTGAAAGGCATCAGTGCCACCGATCCAGGTTCGGGGGAAACCACCAGTGTTCCTCCTCACGATCTCCTGGATGTAATGGTACTCCTCAAAGCTGTGGACGGAGGCAAGGTTGGCACCAAAGTGCAAACAATGGCGCTGTAAAAGAAGAGAGAAACCGCTCTTAATGCAGAAAGACACAGTTTGGCCTCAACAAGAGTCTGCACTTCCAAAACTGACTGCAAACTTCCGTATTCCAGCTGTAAAGTTGGCTGTTCAGAGGAAGGCAACAGTCAGTCAAGCAGATATCCGATATGTTGTGCTGATATTCAATATCTTGAAATTTAACAATTTGAATGCCAAAAAAGTACAAGTATTCAGTGTTTCCCTCAGGATTTTATTCTTGTCAGGGTGGTAGTTACCACTAACTATCACTGGACTCACAAAATATCACTTGAGTATAAAACAATACTTATTTATTGAGGTAATATTAGGTAAGGAAATACTGAGGTAGCCGTTATATTTCAAGTGGATTTATAGCATTTGGGAATTAACCCCTTCAGGCCCTACCTCTGCCTGTACCCAGGTGCTTGGGCTGCTGATGAAGGCAAAGCATCTGGATCCATATTGGGACCAGCCTGACGGACAGACGCTCCTGCTCTCCACACCGTCACCCAGCTCCTCTGATCCTGCCGCCTCCTGAGCCTGAGCCTCCTCTTCCTCCAGCCTTCCTGCCTCCTCAGCCAGAAGCTCCTCTGGCCTCTCCTCTGGAAGAGAAAAGTGTGGACTCATTAACTGATGATCAAGGCCTGGTTTCCCTAAATGTATATATTATGTATATATGTATATATATATATGAATGTATATGTATATATTATATTTAGCTCTAGTCAAAACCAATGGAAAAATATTATCTTACTGCTAAAATGCTTTTGGGAAACTGGGAACTAGTCTCAAATGTAGGTGTGTTGTTCTTTTTAGTTTTACAAGGACAGATGCAACCACAACTGCAATCCTTGTAGTGTTGTATCACAGTATTTATTTGATGGTTATCAGTTTTCAACATCCATTGAGCAGATCAGTATATATATATGGGTTCAGGGGCACTTCAGCAGTATTGTGCACTATCCCTACAGGGAATTGAACCAGCATCTCTTTACCTTGAAGGCAGCCTCTCTAACCATCATGCCAGCCTCCTGCTTTCATTATCTTTTAATTGAATGTTTTGGTGTTGGATGAATTCAAGTCTCTGTCCAAGCTATCCTCTCTTACCTAGAGGCATGTTCTGCTCAACAGCAGCCATCTGCTCCATTGGATCTGCAGCAGAAGACAAGTAGACCAACAGTTAACTATCTACCAGAGCTACTTCTTTTAATTCCTCTATCCTCTACCCTTCTCACATTTTACTGTTTTAACATTGAATCTGCACAAGAACAGAAAATTACATTTTTAGCCCTTTGTGCCACAGGTGGGCTTTCAATAGTGCTGTTTAACAGAAGAATCTGTGTGACAAGGGATTTAATATTGAATGCAGTATGTTTAGTACATGGAAAGGGTTCAAACCACTTCAATGTTTTGTGAAGAATGGAAAAAAAAACCTAAAACTGAAGCCTCGTGGTAAATTAGACCTCTAATACATGAGGTAGTGTAAATATACAGTATTACTAATAATAACATGAGGAGAGACTGTACCATGAGCTGCAGAGACGACCTTATCCAGAGGGGGGTGCTGCTCTGCTCTGGTCTCCACCTGGGGCTCTAAGGTAAGAGAAGATGAGTGTTAGCAGAAATAGCAGCAACAACACAACAACAATAACAAGTAAACATATTGTCCCCCATAAATAACACAGGCATCAAATTTTGACCTTTAATTACACCACCACCAGGTCAATCAGTGATTTTTTTTAAACACCAGAACAAAATGCATCATCTCTGCAAGTTTCTTCAAAATTGGACCAGTGGTGTCTCGCATTTGATTTAAAAATTTAAACTATTAATTATTGTGTCTCCATTAGGTCAGTCAGTGTAACTTGTTTGGATAGCTGGATTTGTGTAGCAGTGAAGGAGGACAAATTTTGACCTTCAATTACAGTTTTTGAACACTCAATATGCATCATCACTCTGATTTTGTTGTCTCCTTGATTTCATCATGTGTGAATAAGCATAAAAACTATGAGTCTAAAAGGGGGAGACAGGCTCTGTGTGTTGGTGAGTCTCACCTGTTGCACCGCTCAGAGCGAACAGAGCGCAGAGAAGAAAAATGGTCAGCATTGTTTATAGTGGAGAACTGGACTCCTGCAATGAAAATCAAAGAATCAGAAAATCATTAGAAAACACATCAGAGAATCGACTTCAACTCCTTGAGTGAAAGTAGCAGACTGGATAAGCAGTTATTCAAACACAAGCTCTGATGAAAAACTCCCCTATTAAGATGCATGTAACCCAAAAGTCTCACCTGCTAGAGTGAATATTTCAGCTGAGTGTCTGTAGGTTCTGGAAAGCTGTGGAGAAAAGAGCACTTATATACAGAAACAACAAGGAAACTCACATGAATTTCAAATAATTATTTACTAGATAGTGACAACAGTTTGCTTCTTGTAACTTCAATTAATTTATTAACTGTCAATATTGTGTACGATTGAACTCTGTAACTGCTTTACTGCAGTTTATTGCAATCTATCAAAGGCTTATAGTCACTGATATCAATAGGACTAATGTTAATAATAACTACATGAGCTACAGCCAAGGGATATAAAACATGATGCTAGTGCTAAAGTAAAATACTGTGAACTGTGAACTGTGGTGGATGAATCTTGGTGAGTGATTAACAGGAAACACTGAGCATTTCCTTAGTGTGAGTGGAGACTGAACGCCTCTAATGATGAATAGATCCAGATCAAGAATAGTTAAAATACTGAAACATTGACTGAAACTAAACAATAAATACGATTTTTACTGATCCACAGCACAAAATGACCGTAATCTATCTGCAGCAGGTTGATGGGATTGTTGATCAATACCAATGACTCAACTATTACTGACTGAGATAAAAAAATAAATAAAAAAAAACTACATTTTGGCCCATACCTTGTTATGTGAGACCTTATTTTGATCGTCCACTGTTAGTTGACTGTCAACAAGATTTGTCTCAACAGACAAGCTACATGCATTCAACCCACCACTAGTGGACTATAAGGGGCGTCTCAAGTGTTAATCAACAGACTTCATCAACTGAGAAACACATTCCTACATATGAAATTATTTTATGAGTCAATTGTCTTACTGTCCTATAACCCTAACTTTAACAAACTGTCATGTGTCTAACCTTAAACCTAAGCATAACCTTAACCCAAACCTTTACCAAGTTCCTTTATGTGCCTAAACTTAACCCTAACCTCAACGGAAGATGTTGACAGTCTACCAACATCCTACTGATAGTAATTTGAGCGAGAATACTTCACAATCAACTCACAGGCAGTTAACATAAATAGATAGTGTGTCGAACAGTTTGTGAGAGTCGACTGAAAATACCTGTCTGATAGTCTGTTGAACCAATTCTTGTTGACAGTCAGCTAACTTTTAATCAACATAGCTGAATTGAGTTGAATATTTCTCTCATCCACAAAAACTACAATATGATCACACATCCGTCTCAGTATTTCAAAGATGGAGGCTGAAAGATAAAATCAGAAATAAAATCATATTTTAAAAAGCTTAATCCTAAATTCCAGTTCTTGTTTTTTCCAGCTGATGTCATGGAGAGTTAGACGATCGGCCTTTTAGAACAGAGGAAAAGCAGCAGTGTTGGTCTGATAGAGACAAAATAGATCTGTTATGAATAAAAGTGATGCCATTTGAATGGATATTTCTTGTGTTTCTGTATATCATAGATTTGGGCTATGGGCTGCTGTAATACAGTAGCGCAGTTCAGTCAGGACAACTCACGTATTTATATTAATAAGTTTATAAATGCATGACAGCAATAAGTTTGGTTTTGGAGGAATAGATCTGCTTTCATGGCTCTCTGCTGCACATTAGACCTCAGGGAGTACATCACGTAAAGTAATAAAGTAAATAAAAGCAGATCTAGTGGAACTGGGGAGGAGGTTGGTGAACAAAAAGCAACAAGACTCATAACAGCATGATGAAACATATTCAGTTTTACATTTTTGTCATTTCTCATCAATTTATATATTCATAAATCTGGCTTCATAACAAGACCCTCTGAATTTACTCTCTTCTCCATACATTTGACCTTTCACTGCAGTTTTTATCAGATCTGAAGTTTGGTTTCTTTTTAGTTTTTAATGTAAGAAATACATACATTTTGTATTTTGAAAACTTTTACAAAACATTTTCATAAAAACTAAGAAATAGCATTCTGAGGCAATAAAGGAAAATCAGGTAAGGATCAGTTAGTTGGGGTTAGGTAAGTGACAGTTGAAATCAAGCCAAAGCATTCTGCCTTGTCAGCTATTTTCCTGCTTCTTTCATCTGAAAATTCAAACCTACCTCAGCACCAGGCCCGGTCTCTGGGCTATTAATAAAAATACAGCAGCTGGATTCATAAGCCACAAGAGGTCATGCTTTACACTGATTTTAGAACAGCTATGAGGCATTTTTAGGCGTGGCTTCTTTCTTCTACCAACCAATATAGTTCCTGACCAGCAGCTAAACAAAGTGTCTGCTAGGAGACTTAGTAACGGTATGAGTGGTGATTTCCAGTTTGAATATTAATATTTGAAGTCACTGTTAATGGGTCACATTTGTGCTTGTTATCAGGTATTTTATAGCAGCTGTGAACATGACTCAACAAATCAGAACACAGAACCAGAACTACGTGTTTTATAAATTTTAATGTACATCAGTGTCTGAATGAGCAGATGACTGGAAGCAGATGGAGATGTGTGCTCAGTGGTTAGAGCGCCCGTCCTGTAAGGGAAAGGCCACAGGTTGGAGTCCAGCTACAGCCATGTGACACTGAACCTCTACCTGCTCACTCATCATCAGTCGCTCTGGGTAAGAAAATCAGCTAAATGCCTGAAATGTGAGTGTGAAATGAAATGTGGGGACAGGTCATGGACGCTGCATTTGAGATTCTCTCCCTCCATCTATTTCTACTCTTAAGTTTCAGACAGAATATTTTACACAGTGAAAAAGATTATCACTTATAAACAAAGTCATGGAAACATGGAATCAATCTCCAACCCCTTCATTTTAAATGAGAATCCAATACATTTAACATTATTGAAAATTAAATTATCATCTTTCTTCACTGTAAAAAAGACATCTGACTGATATAAATGTCCACAATTTTAAGACAAGATCAACTATTGAACATTGCAACGTTTCTTTTTCTTATAAGATCATCTCTATATGATTTCTGTTTTACCAGATAATACACAGTGGAAAGTAGCAGGCAAGATGCAAGAGAGACAGACAGTAAATTTTATGAACAGAATTTGAACCCGTAACATCGACTGATATATTGGTTTAAAAATCAGATATCGTCCAGTCAGCGTGTCCCACTGCTGATGCCCCAGAATATCAGCTATCTGATCGAAATGTAGCCATTCAATTCAATTCAAAAACTTTATTTATCCCTGAGGGGCAACAGCAGGAATGTAAGTGTTTAAAAAAATACAGAATGTAAAACAACAAATAAAAACAATTTTTATTTGTCAGAGTGCAGTGTGTAGTAACTCCACCACATCATCATTGTCATCTCACATCTGGAAAGGCCCTTTGCATCCTGTGTGAGCCTCTTCCCTGATAACAGATCCTTGATCCTTGAAACCTTGGGTATCACATTGTGGTGGACTCTAATGTAAATCCCTAATTTTATGTGTAACTGTGATGTTTTATATAATAGTTATTTGTATTATTCAATTTCTTTATCTTTACATGGGGCTTAGATAGCCATGTTTGATATCAAAGTGTTCAGGAATTTGTGCTGAGTTTAATAATGTCAATGTTACGACGGTCAATCACAGTGGATAGATCTGGGAGCCAAAATCAATGTTTTATGCATATGTAATGAGATCTGTCCCGCTGTAACACTAGACATGCCAGCCCACACACACACCCCTCAACTGATCACAACAAAACCACATGCAACACTGTCCAATGTGGACTTCATGCACTTTACGTGGTCGCGACACGCGTGCTTAACGGAGTCTGACAACAGCTTTGTTCCAAAGTTTGTCTCCGAAGACGGACTCAACTGCATCATCATCACTACAAGCCAAGTAGAAAGCCAGTTCCATCCGAAACAGTGAAGAGAGTCTTGCTGCCTTGCCTGTCTGCCTGACACAACACACACACGCCAGCACGTGTGTCTGTGTGTCCTGTGTGTCCTGCCTGCTGCAACCTCGCTATCCAGCTATCCTGCTGAGTTTAACTCTGAAGAATCATCAGAACCTCCAGAGTGGGTCGGCGTTCACCTTGAGAGACCCACATCCCTCTGTCCAGCAGCCTGCGTGCTTCACTCTGTTGCGGCCTGCTGAGATCAACTGAGCAGACGTCAGATCTTCAACCTCCAGCACCTCGTCGAGCCGAGACTCCTCACAGACTCCCGGCCTCAGCGTGCTTCATCTCCCTCCGGACATCTGCAGGTGTCGTTTGTATGGTCATTGTCCGCTGGGCATCATATCACACATCACACACAGTTATTCCACTTACATTCACACTTCACACACACATCACACTTTATTACGGCTCCCTGTAGTCATATAGTAGCCGAACTATTCTGTTATTCAAAGATTCATTCCAGATAGTTATATTGTCGCCCCTTTATTACTATCGTTGCTGACTCATGTCTTCTATTGCTCATCTTCCATGTCTGCTGAAATATGGGTTTAATTATCAGTATTGCATGTTCACATGATCATCTATTCCTGTTGCCATTGATTCATCACAATTCATAGGTATACCTCTTGTATATACTGTACCATATTCATTTGCATTTACCTGAATATTGAGTGTGCTTTAGTTTAGTAATAAATATATTATTTTACATAAAGTCACCTCCTGTGCTCATTGTGTGGGTTTAAAGTCAAACATGCAGAGAATTCAGTCCTACATGAGACCTGTTGATGCTGTCTGTTGGTGGCCCGTTCTTAATCCTTATTGAAGCTAACTCTCAATTATATTGATACCAGACACCATCAATACCTATCACCACTAAGGGAAACGACTGAACTGCTCAGTCTACAAAGAATCCCCCTTTAGACTTAACTGAAGATCAAGAACCACAAAAAAACTTGAATTTCTTTACTGCTTCAACTTCTTTATTGGTCAGGTATACAAACTAATGACAGCCAGTATCAACATTTGCTGTTCTCACTCCTCATTCTTCGTTCCAGTGGCTGTTTGGGTGAGTTTAACAGTTCAGCCTCATGGCACACACAAAGGGTAACTGAGTTCCACAACTGTAATCGTTCCAGCCTTTCTCCCCTGTAAATTACAGAAGAGACAGTTTTTAGATCGGATGAAACCAAAAATGTGATGTGACTCTAGATGTTAGAGAAGTGTGCTTGTTACTCTACCTTCATCGCTCATCTCCACACAGTGTTCTCTGCCTCCATAGTTGTCGGGCTGATTGGTCCAGTAGAAAAAGTCAAACTTGGAGCCGTCGCTCCACAACCACAAGTTCTCCTGTTAACAGAGAAATTGAATCCCTTGTTATTGTTGGTAACTTGCACAGTTGTAGCTGTTGAAATTGCCTGATGTATTTTGCATAGCACGCTGTAAATTTGCCGTATCACACCTCAACCTGCAGAGACAGCATCTATATCTACATCCACTTGACTGTCCAGTGAGTTTTATTTGAATGCATCTGCAGAATAAATCTTGTGGGAAAGGAATACGCACCAAGATCAATTTACTTTCAATTTATGCCATTCAGGAAGAGGATTTTCTAAAGAATTAACTTGACATTCCTTCCCATAAAAAGATTCGGTAACCCTTCATTTTACAGGTCCCTAACAATGTATGAACTATTCCTAATTAGACAGTAACAAATAAAACTATTACACAGTAACGTGGCTGCGTTATTTGTAAATAATTATAAAACAACATATTTGCGTTCATTTGTATTTACATAGTACCGGACCTGTAAAGTGAAGTGGGTCTATTTTCTACAATTCAATAGCAATTCCCAAGGGCGTTGTTAGGATTTCAGAACATCTGGGGCTCAGCCCAGAGGAAGTCACAGAACCATAGTCTCCCCCCCGGGAGAAAATATTTAAAATTTAAACAGCAAAATGCATCAATCTGGTGTAATTTGACATGAACATACATGGGTGTAAATGAAGCAGTATAGTAAACAGTTTGAGCAGCAATCTGTACAGGCCAACAGTGATACAGTATATTGTAATCTGTCTGTCTCTCTCCTCAGGCTGCCTCCTGAATTCTTCTCTTGACACTTATTTGTCTCCTCCCCTCATCTCTCTTTGTCTCTGTCTCTCCTCTCTTGTTCATTTCAGGTTTTGCAAAAAATGAACAGAGACACAGTTATCAATTAATATATAAAACTTTAAATATATATGATATACAGTATGTGCTCCTCACTCCTCATCTGTCTCTTTACTGTAAAAAAAAAGATCCAATCCAATCGTAATCCAGTGAGTTATATTTAATCAAAAGTTATATTTCTATATATTTCACTACCTATATCACTATATTACTACAACCTAACAGTGAGCTACTTTGGTTTGTTTGTTACGTATGGAAACTTAACTTTAAGCATAAGCCATTTTAAGAAGTAAATTATTTAACCTGTGATGTCCTTCTGTCAGGAAGCTGATATTTTCAATGCCACATCAAAGATCACCATGAAAAGCCTAATCCATTCTGAATGGCTGGAGGAGTCTACCAGCATAGTAAAATATACAGAGGCACAAATTAAAAATTACATTTTTAAACATTTTCTCACGTTTAAGGGAAACAATGTCTTAAGTTGAAAATAATATAGATGTTTCATGTGAAGAGAATTAGTTTTTGCATTTAATGTTCAGCAGCCCACATAAGTAGACCTGAATGGGAGGATTCAGTAACTAACTGACTAACCAGCTGACTGGAGAGAAATAGTAACATTTTGTTTACAGTGATCCAATATTATATTGAAGATGTTGAGCTAAAACTGCTGTAGCTTGTAGGCATCTAACCATGAAGCTATCAACCAAGTGTCAGTCCAAGCTAACACTCCAGTGTCCATCTGGCCGCCTGTCAGTCAACTCGCCACCACGCAGCTGCCTGATTTTTGCTGTCTTTCCAGATATGGATAATCAATCACTTGATTAAACTAACCTATAACATATCTTACCTTTCTTCCTCTTTTGAAAACGTGAAGAAAATCCATAACCTGTCTTGTCTTTTCCTGACATTGTGTTTCCTGGCTGTAGCCTACCTTGCCTTCTCTGACCTAGACTAGGACCGACCGATTAAAATCATCCATAACGTAGCCTATTCCTTTAGTTCGACTCAAACTACACGATGACAGATTGGCAGAGCCCGCTACCAAACAGACACACATAGCAAGCAGCGACAGGTGAGTTTGATTTGTGTCCCGGCATGTACCCCGATGCACCCAAAGCCACGCTTCAAAGCTGGCTCACGTAAAATAACTGGCCCGAGTTTTTTGAACTCCAGTAGTTTTTTCTCTGATACAGGGAGTTGATGAGTGATGAAGTTCACTTCCAGCTCATCTTCGAGGAGTTTCTCCTGGTGCTCTTGCAGGTATGCTCTGCTTAAAGCATCTGCTATATGCATCTCCTTGCCTGGCTTATACTTCACCTCAAGACTGTACCTCTGTAGTCTCATGAGCATTCTCTGTAATCTGGCTGGGGCACTGAGGAGTGACTTTTTAAATATGACTTCCAGTGGCTTGTGATCACTCTCCACCTGGAATTTTTCACAGCCATACACAATTACAAGCAACTCTTTTTCTATCTGGGCGTAGCATTTCTGACAGTCAGTGAGAGACCTGGAGCCATATGCTACCGGTTGTCCATCTTGGAGGATTACAGCTCCCAAGCCCTCGGAACTTGCATCTACAGACAATGTAACTTTCTTACCTACATCATAGTACTTGAGTACCGGTGCTCGGCTGACGAGAGCTTTCAGTCTCTCAAAGCACTGTTGTTGCTCTGACTCCCAGTGCCATGGAACATCTCCTTCTAGCAGCTTCCTCAGTGGAGCACTCACGTCTGAGAGGTTGGGGATGAATTTAGAGAGGTACTGCAGTAACCCCATGAATCTCAGGAGTGCAGCTTTGTCCTCTGGTGCTGGCATGTCCTGTATAGCTCTGATTTTTTCAGGTTCGGACTTGAGTCCATTCTCACTGAGCACGTGTCCAATGTAGCCGATTTCAGTCATCCTGATTTTACATTTATTTTTGTTCAATTTCAGATTGATGCACCTGAGCCGGTCTAGCAGCTGTCTCAGACGATGGTCATGCTGCTCTGTGTCCTCTCCCCATACTAGGATGTCGTCCATCACATTGACTACGCCCTCTAGCCCTTCTAGGTGTCGGGCTACGCACTTCTGGAACACTTCAGGCGCTGATGAGATACCAAATGGCAGTCTTTTAAACCTATATCTACCAAATGGTGTATTAAATGTACATAGTCGAGAGCTTTCTTCATCAAGTTGTATTTGCCAAAATCCTTGGTTTGCATCCACGACTGAGAATAGTTTGGCCTTTGGCATTTCAGCTACCACTTCCTCTACCATGCACAGTGGATAGTGTTCTCTTTCGATAGCTGTGTTCAGGTCCTGTGGATCGATGCAAATCCTCACCTTGTTGGGTTTGTTTGGTTTTGTTACCGTCACCATACTATTCACCCATTCTGTAGGCCCTGTCTGTTTTGTTATGACTCCTAGGCCCTCCATTCTTTGCAGTTCTGTTTTGATTTGGTCCTTTAGTGCTACTGGCACTTTTCTGGGTGCATGTACTACTGGTGTGACACTTGGATTAGTCTCTATGTGGTGTACTCCCGGTACGCAGCCTAATCCAGTGAATAAATCCTCATACTCGCTGAAAATGTCACTCTCTGGGTTGAGCTCATACACTCTTGACAAGGCCCATTTCAATGCATGATTCTCCTCCCAGGATTGCTGGTGCATTTTTCTTTATAACTTCAAACTCCAGGTTATACTTTTTATCTTTGCACTGACATGCCAACTTAGTCTTGCCTTTATCTGCTATGCGGTGGCCTGCATATGCAACAAGCTTGGTGTGTGATCTGCTCACTTTCTTGCCCAGTCTCAGCTTTCTCAGATCTCTCATGGAAATCACGTTGCATTCAGCTCCAGTATCCAGCTTGACTTTCAATATTTTGTTGTTGACTATCAAGTTTTCATACCACTTTTCTTTCTCTGCATCCACAGAATTAACTTGTGCAACATTGTTTATTTCCTGCTTTTCTGCCTGGATTGTCCCAATGAACATTTCTTGGTTCTCTGTCTCTGCCCTGGCTATCTCATGCACTTTACGGTTCTCAGTGTGCGTGCGTGAATTGCACATTTTCGCATAATGGTTCTTCCTATGACATGCTTTGCACACTTGCCCGTAGGCAGGACATCTTTTTGGCTCATGCTTGAAACCGCATCTAGTGCAATCTCCCTGACTTCTCACTTTTCCAGTCTGTGCTATGGCGTCTTTGTCTTTCTTTTTTTCTTGCTTCTTTTGCTTATAGACTTTATGAACGGGAACTTCAACATCATCCTGGAGACTTTTAAGCTGGCTCTGACTTAACTCACTAGCCCTGCAAATGTCTATTGCTTTGGCCAGCGTAAGTTCTGGTTCTCTCAGTAGTCTTCCTCTAACTTGGTCATTGGTGATTCCACATACTATTCTATCCCGTATCAGTGACTCAGTAAGTTGCTCAAACTCACAGTCTTTTGCCTTGTTCTTTAGATCAGTCACATAAGCATCAATAGACTCCGATTGTCCTTGCACTCTTGTAAAGAATATGTGCCACAGATATGTCAGGTTTTTTCTTGGCTCGCAATATTTGCGGAACAACTCTTTCAACGTTTCAAAATCGTCAACATCGTCATCGAAGTTGAATGTGTTGAATACCTTGATCGCGTCGTCCCCGGCCACATGGAGGAAAGTGACGCATTCCACTTTGTCAGACTTTTCTGCGATTCCGTTTGCGACGAGAAACAGTTCACATTTTTGGATCCAAACTCTCCAGTTTTCCGCTAGATTTCCTTCTAGACTTAGTGAGCTCGGAGGTCTCATTTGCTCCATATTTCATTGCCTTTCTCCTTCCTTTTCGCTCATTTGTTTACTCTGACACCATGTAATATGGTAGGAGACACCAGCCATTTGGAAGTTCACATAAGTGCTGTTTATTCTGTGTTCTCAAAATCAAGTACAACGTAACTACAGGCCTTCTAGGCTACAGTGCCACCTGCTGGGCAAACTAACTAAGCCAACTTCTATATACTGTACATGACAACATCTAATTAGAAATAGTTCATAGGTTGTTAGGGACCTGTAAAATGAAGGGTTATCAAAGATTCTTCTATTCAGTCTGTGATAATGGGGGAATTTAAGTGTGTTATCCCTAATTCTGCTGTCATTAATCTCAGTGTAGGTAAGTGGGACAGAGGCCGAGAAGCTCTGCTGCCTGTCTTCATCTTTTTATATTTGTCAGACAACTCAAAGACTGAAACGATCCTAAATGAGCGCTACCACTCTGAGACTAAACTTCAAGAGCTGAAGGGTCAGATCTGAATTTTGAGACCCCTGGGTGTATTTGCATGACACCAGATGGAGAAATATATCTGAATACTTTACACTTTAGCTAGCATTCAGCTGGCAAAATCTTTTATTGCCATACAGATGTGTTCGCCAGAAAGAAAACCCACTCACTACTAGACTGGACTGATCTAGGTAAATCGATGAGTTTGCTACCTGAGCGTTATCAGAGCCACCGATCCATGTTGCGGGGTAACTACCGCTGCTCCCCTTCACCAACCCCTGGATGAACTGGAACTCCCCCAAGCTGTGGACGGAGGCAAGGTTGGCACCAAAGTTCAAACAATAGACCTGTAAAAGAACAGAGAAACCGCTCTTAATGCAGAAAGACACAGTTTGGCCTCATCAAGAGTCTGCACTTCCAAAACTTTGAATCCAAACTTTTGTAACAAAGAAATATTGCACATATTTCTTCAATGGTTGTAGTGCATTTCATGGAGACAGCATCAGCTTTAAAGTTGGCAGTTCAGGGGAAGACAACCATCAGTCTGGTATTTAGTGCTGATATTCAATATCTTTAAATGTAACCATTTTAATGCCGAAATACTGGACACAAAATATCACTTTTGAGGATGAAATAATACTTATTTATTCAGGTACTATTAGGTAAGGAAATATTGAGGTAACAGTTAAAGTGAATAAATAACATTTTGGAGTGAACCCTGTCAGGCCTTACCTCTGCCTGTACCCAGTTCCTTGGGTTGCTGAAGAAGACGAAGCATCTGGATCCATATTGGGTCCAGCCTAAGGGACAGATGCTCCTGTTCTCCACACCGTCACCCAGCTCCTCTGATCCTGCCACCTCCTGAGCCTGAGCCTCCTCTTCCTCCAGCCTTCCTGCCTCCTCAGCCAGAAGCTCCTCTGGAAGAGAAAAGTGTGGTGCATTAACTGATGATCAAGGCCTGGTTTCCCTAAATGTATCTTCACATTAAGGTTAGATTTTGCTCTAGTCAAAACCAATGGAAAAATATTATCTTAGTGCTAAAATACTTTTGGGAAATTGGGCCCTGGTCTCAAATGTAGGTATGGTTTTTTACAAGGACAGATGCAACCACAGCTGCAAACAAATCCTTGTAGCATTGTATCATAGTATTTAGTTGATGGCAGTCAGTTTTCAATATTCATTGAGCAGATTGGTATATATATATATATATATATGTATATATATATATATATGTATATTGGTTCAGGGGCACTTCAGCAGTATTGTGCACTATTCCTACAGGGAATTGAACCTGCATCTCTTTACCTTGAAGGCAGCCTCTCTAACCATCATGCCAGCCTCCTGCTTTCATTATCTTTTAATTGAATGTTTTGGTGTCGGATGAATTCAAGTCTCTGTCCAAGCTATTCTCTCTTACCTAGAGGCATGTTCTGCTCAACAGCAGCCATCTGCTCCATTGGATCTGCAGCAGAAGACAAGTAGACCAGCAGTTAACCATCTACCAGAACTACTTTCTTAAAGTCCTCTGTCCTTCACACATTCTCATATTTTACTGTGTCCATGCTGCATTTGCACAAAGAAAGAAAATCTAATTTTTAGCAGTTTGTGCTGGGCTTTGGTAATTGCTCTTTAATAGACGAAACATGTAATTCTGTGTTGTTTCTTACTGTTTAGGCTGACATGAAAAGATCAGATCTGTGCCACAAGGAACTTAATATTAAATGTGGTTTGTTAGTACATGGAAAATGTTCAAACCCCTTCAGTGTTTTCTGAAGTAATATAACAAACTAAAACTGAAGCCTCATGGGACATTAAAAGCCTTCCAGTGGCTGAAGGAGTGTAAATATACAGTATTACTAATAATAACATGAGGAGAGACTGTACCATGAGCTGCAGAGACGACCTTATCCAGAGGGGGGTGCTGCTCTGCTCTGGTCTCCACCTGGGGCTCTAAGGTAAGAGAAGATGAGTGTTAGCAGAAAAAGCAGCAACAACACCACTAACAACAACAATAACAAGAAAACATGCTTTCCCCCATAAATAACACAGGCACCCCTTTGACATTTTGAGCTTTAATCATTATCACCTTTAATCCATAACATCCCCGAAATAACTTTCAGGGATGTTATGGATTCACCCCGTCCGCCGCAGATCCTCTATGAATGTAAATGCGATAACTTGAACAGTTTTTAATCTTTTCAAATTTGGTATGGACATTGATGACCCCTAGAGGAAAAACACTATTGATTTTGATGTGTTTATGATTATTATAACAATTATTAATTAACTGATTAAATTCATGTCCATGCTATTTGGACCCATATCTCACCAATGGTGCATTATATTGTACTGAAATTTGTCGAGACTTGTTGAGGCAATTATGGAGATTTGTACGAAGTTTGCACTTTCTGTGATTATTATTAAGAAGATTGTTAATTAGTTAAATATATTATTGAGTGTTAACAAAATGTACATACCCTTTATTATTGGGGAGACAATCCCTAGAGGATTATATCCATTCATTTTGGAGTGTTTAGGAGTAATAATAATGTAATTAACTGGTTAACTTTATTAATTTGTGATATGAAAATAGTTACGGCATGCAAGCTTTATTATTATGAAGATTAGCCCAGAAGGAAAAAAAAATATTATTTGGCGAAATGGGACATACAACCAATATAATTGGGAAGATTAACCCTGGAGTCTTATTTTGTGATTATTGAATGGCTTTTTATTACATTTGACTTAATGGGGCTATACCGTTGCTGTCGCCCCTGACAGCATCCTTGTTATATTATAGCACCACCACCAGGCCAGTCAGTGAATTATTAGAACACATTGCCAAAATGCATTATCTGTGCAAGTTTCTTCAAAATTGGACCAGTGGTGTCTCGCATTTGACTTAAAGCTGCACTAAGCGGTTTTCCGACCACTAGAGGGTGACAGAAACCACAACACATTTGTAAATAAACCACAGCAAAGCTGCTGGACTACGGAGGCCCCAAAGGACAAACCTAGCGAAGGACCGTGCATAAAGGCTTTTTTCAGGAATGTGAGAGGGTGAGGACCGCTTTTAAACAGTGAAGGAGGAGCCAAGCTAGTTTTTAAAAAACTTAAAAGCTACCGAATGGGTCGGGAGGAGCTTCGAGTCGTTCCAGGTTTTGACAACAAGCTTTAGACTAGAAAAGAGGTGAAAACAACAACACAGCTGGTCCGTGTGTGGCTATTTGTTTATATCATTACATCTCAAGGAAATCTCCACGTAGCACACGTTAGTTTCAGGATTGGTTATAGGGTCTGAAATTGCTTATTGCAGGTTTCAAAATTTTTACTTTTAATTATAGCGCCTCGATTAGTGTAACTTGTTTGGATAGCTGGATTTGTATAGCAAGTTTCATGTATATCAGACTGACAGTGAAGGAGGAGAAATTTTGAATTACAGCGTCCTCATTAAGCCAATCAGTTTTTGAATAATCAAAATGCATCATCACTCTGATTTTGTTCGGCTCGATTTCACCAAATGTTAATGAGCATAAAAACTATGAGAACCTGACTGCAGTTTAAACAAACAGGTTGAGAGTCTAAAAGGGGGAGACAGGCTCTGTGTGTTGGTGAGTCTCACCTGTTGCACCGCTCAGAGCGAACAGAGCGCAGAGAAGAAAAATGGTCAGCATTGTTTACAGTGGAGAACTGGACTCCTGCAATGAAAATCAAAGAATCAGAAAATCATTAAAAAAAAACCAATATATCAGAGAATCAACTCGTGTGTGTACTTGTGTGTGAAAGTAGCAGACTGGATATGCAGTTATCCAAACACACACTCCAATGAAAAAGTCCCCTATTAAGACGCATGTAACCCAAAAGTCTCACCTGCTAGAGTGAATATTTCAGCTGAGTGTCTGTAGGTTCTGGAAAGCTGTGGAGAAAAGAGCACTTATATACAGAAACAACAAGGAAACACACATGAATTTTAAATAATTATTTACTAGACAGTGATAACAGTTTGCTTCCAGTGACTTTCAGTTAATTTATTGACTGTCATTATTGTTGAAGTTTGACCTCTGTAACTGCTGTATTGCAGTATGAGGATGAAGTGCTTGATTTACAGAAAACGTCCTCATCGTTCTGTCTTGTACACTAAAAGATCAGACTGTTCTGTTGCACACTGGACTTTGTTTGCTTTAAATCTAAAAAATTAGAAGTTTCTGTCTCATCAACAGGAGCTGCTGTTTAGTTTTACAACAAACTTTTACCGTAACTTTCATCTTTACGTCTCCCGTTTTGTTTTTCTAGTTAGCTTTTTTTTTTTTTATTTCATGTATGCAGCTTCAACTTAACTGGTGTGTGTTGAGAAAGTGGTAATTTATCAGTTTTGGGAAAACAATCCTGAAACACACTGATTGGTATTTTCAGTAATTAAAAAACAAATGTAAACACTACTACTGTTAAACACTAATAGCACTGCTATTTTCTAAGCAAATATTTCTCATAACTTACACAAGTTTGTTTTTCATGGCAGCGATCACTTTGTAAGAATTAGGTCGCATGGTGTAAATCTCGTTGATAAAGTACTGTTGTAAGGAAACACAGAGACAATTATGTTTTATTGGCTTATTATCAAAAAGAAAAACAGCTTAATCAGCCAATCACATAAGCCTTTATTGACAGGTTGCTGATATGGAAGACTTATAGTAGTCACAGATATCAATAGGACTAATGTTAATAATAACTACATGAGCTACAGCCAAGGGATATAAAACATGATGCTAGTGCTAAAGTAAAATACTCTGAACTGTGAACTGTGAACTGTGGTGGATGAATCTTGGTGAGTGATTAACAGGAAACACTGAGCATTTCCTTAGTGTGAGTGGAGACTGAACGCCTCTAATGATGAATAGATCCAGATCAAAGTGATACAAGCATAAAGTTAAAATACTGACACATGACCTGAAAATAAACAATAAATAAGATTTTTACTGATCCACAGCACAAAATGACCGTAATCTATCTGCAGCACGTTGATGGGATTGTTGATCAATACCAATGACTCAACTATTACTGACTGAGATAAAAAAAAACAAAAAAAAAACTACATTTTGGCCCATACCTTGTTAGGTGAGACGTTATTTTGATCGTCCACTGTTAGTTGATTGTCAACAAGATTTGTCTCAACAGACAAGCTACATGCATTCAACCCACCACTAGTGGACTATAAGGGGCGTCTCAAGTGCTAATCAGCAGACTTCATCAACTGAGAAACACATTCCTACATATGAAATTGTTTTATGAGTCAATTGTGTCACTGTCCTATAACCCTAACTTTAACAAACTGTCATGTGTCTAACCTTAAACCTAAGCATAACCTTAACCCAAACCTTTACCAAGTTCCTTTATGTGCCTAAACTTAACCCTAACCTCAACGGAAGATGTTGACAGTCTACCAACAGTCTACTGATAGTAATTTGAGCGAGAATACTTCACAATCAACTCACAGGCAGTTAACATAAATAGATAGTGTGTCGAACAGTTTGTGAGAGTCGACTGAAAATACCTGTCTGATAGTCTGTTGAACCAATTCTTGTTGACAGTCAGCTAACTTTTAATCAACATAGCTGAATTGAGTTGAATATTTCTCTCATCCACAAAAACTACAATATGATCACACATCCGTCTCAGTATTTCAAAGATGGAGGCTGAAAGATAAAATCAGAAATAAAATCATATTTTAAAAAGCTTAATCCTAAATTCCAGCTCTTGTTTTTTCCAGCTGATGTCATGGAGAGTTAGACGATCGGCCTTTTGGAACAGAGGAAAAGCAGCAGTGTTGGTCTGATAGAGACAAAATAGATTTGTTATGAATAAAAGTGATGCCATTTGAATTTGTATAGATTTGGGCTATGGGCTGCTGTAATACAGTAGCGCAGTTCAGTCAGGACAACTCACGTATTTATATTAATACGTTTATAAATGCATGACAGCAATAAGTTTGGTTTTGGAGGAATAGATCTGCTTTCATGGCTCTCTGCTGCACATTAGACCTCAGGGAGTACATCACATAAAGTAATAAAGTAAATAAAAGCAGATCTAGTGGAACTGGGGAGGAGGTTGGTGAACAAAAAGCAACAAGACTCATGACAGCAGACAGCAGCAGCAGAGTGGCAGTCTGCATGGTGAGCTAGACAGAGAGTGAGAATGTGTCATTTAAAAGGTTTGACATTAGGGTGTGTGTGTGTTTGGTTCACTTGTAAAGGTGCTGCTGAGTTAGTCCAATCAGCTGAAGACAGACAGCTGGAGTTTCCTGCCTGAACTTGTGTTGCTCAAGTAATACAGCTAGAGGAGGGAACGAAACATATTCAGTTATATTTCTGTCATTTCTCATCAATTTATATATTCATAAATCATGCCGTAAATTGTTTTCAATGACAGCAAGTGAGGTGTCAGAGAACCAAGACTTGATCTGTAAATCAACAGTTTTCAGGGTTTGTCCATCAAGTTTTATTTCAGCAGAGTGATTCACATATGTTGCTGACTTGCTTTCTCAACAACAGGAGCCGATGTTTAGTTTAATAACAAACTTTTATTGTAACTTTCATCTTTACATCTCCCTTTTTGTTTTTCTGCTATTTTGTATTTTTATTTAATTTCATGTATGCAGCTGTAACTTCATATGTAACTTCAACTGATTGATATTTTCAATAATAAAAAAAAATGCATGCACTACTACCACTAAACACTAACACTATTTTCTAAGCGAAGATTTCCCATAACTTAAACAAGTTTGGTTTTGATGCCAGTGATCGATTTGTAAGAATTAGCTTGCATGGTGTAAATCTCTTTGATAGATAAAGAAACACAAGTGCAATTGTGTTTTATTGGCTTATTATTAAAAAAAAACAGCCCAATCAGCCATTCAGATAAGCCTTTATTATGAGGCTTAACATGAGCTACAGCCAAGGGATATAAAACATGATGCTAGTGCTAAAGTAAAATACTCTGAACTGTGAACTGTGAACTGTGAACTGTGGTGGATGAATCTTGGTGAGTGATTAACAGGAAACACTGAGCATTTCCTTAGTGTGAGTGGAGACTGAACGCCTCTAATGATGAATAGATCCAGATCAAAGTGATTCAAGAATAGTTAAAATACTGAAACATGGACTGAAACTAAACAATAAGTCAGATTTTTACTGATCCATAGCACAAAATGACCGTAATCTATCTGCAGCAGGTTGATGGGATTGTTGATCAATACCAATGACTCAACTATTACTGACTGAGATTTCTAAGAAAAAATAAATCCTGGCCCATACCTTGTTAGGTGAGACGTTATTTTGATCGTCCACTGTTAGTTGACTGTCAACAAGATTTGTCTCAACAGACAAGCTACATGCATTCAACCCACCACTAGTGGACTATAAGGGGCGTCTCAAGTGCTAATCAACAGACTTCATCAACACAGAGAAACACATTCCTACATATGAAATTGTTTTATGAGTCAGTTGTGTCACTGTCCTATAACCCTAACTTTAACAAACTGTCATGTGTCTAACCTTAAACCTAAGCATAACCTTAACCCAAACCTTTACCAAGTTCCTTTATGTGCCTAAACTTAACCCTAACCTCAACGGAAGATGTTGACAGTCTACCAACAGTCTACTGATAGTAATTTGAGCGAGAATACTTCACAATCAACTCACAGGCAGTTAACATAAATAGATAGTGTGTCGAACAGTTTGTGAGAGTCAACTGAAAATACCTGGCTGATAGTCTGTTGAACCAATTCTTGTTGACAGTCAGCTAACTTTTAATCAACATAGCTGAATTGAGTTGAATATTTCTCTTATCCACAAAAACTACAATATGATCACACATCCGTCTCAGTATTTCAAAGATAGAGGCTGAAAGATAAAATCAGAAATAAAATCATATTTTAAAAAGCTTAATCCTAAATTCCAGCTCTTGTTTTTTCCAGCTGATGTCATGGAGAGTTAGACGATCGGCCTTTTGGAACAGAGGAAAGGCAGCAGTGTTGGTCTGATAGAGACAAAATAGATTTGTTATGAATAAAAGTGATGCCATTTGAATAGATATTTCCTGTGTTTCTGTATATCATTTTTTATAGATTTGGGCTATGGGCTGCTGTAATACAGTAGCGCAGTTCAGTCAGGACAACTCACGTATTTATATTAATAAGTTTATAAATGCATGACAGCAATAAGTTTGGTTTTGGAGGAATAGATCTGCTTTCATGGCTCTCTGCTGCACATTAGACCTCAGGGAGTACATCACGTAAAGTAATAAAGTAAATAAAAGCAGATCTAGTGGAACTGGGGAGGAGGTTGGTGAACAAAAAGCAACAAGACTCATAACAGCATGATGAAACATATTCAGTTTTACATTTTATCATTTCTCATCAATTTATATATTCATAAATCTGGCTTCATAACAAGACCCTCTGAATTTACTCTCTTCTCCATACATTTGACATTGACTTTTATTGCAGTTTTTATCAGACCTAAAGTTTGGTTTCTTTTTAGTTTTTAATGTAAGAAATACATACATTTTGTATTTTGAAAACTTTTACAAAACATTTTCATAAAAACTAAGAAATAGCATTCTGAGGCAATAAAGGAAAATCAGGTAAGGATCAGTTAGTTGGGGTTAGGTAAGTGACAGTTGAAATCAAGCCAAAGCATTCTGCCTTGTCAGCTATTTTCCTGCTTCTTTCATCTGAAAATTCAAACCTACCTCAGCACCAGGCCCGGTCTCTGGGCTATTAATAAAAATACAGCAGCTGGATTCATAAGCCACAAGAGGTCATGCTTTACACTGATTTTAGAACAGCTATGAGGCATTTTTAGGCGTGGCTTCTTTCTTCTACCAACCAATATAGTTCCTGACCAGCAGCTAAACAAAGTGTCTGCTAGGAGACTTAGCAGCGGTATGAGTGGTGATTTCCAGTTTGAATATTAATATTTAAAGTCACTGTTAATGGGTCACATTGTGCTTGTTATCAGGTATTTTACAGCAGCTGTGAACATGACTCAACAAATCAGAACACAGAACCAGAACTACTTATAAACAAAGACATGAAAGACATCTAAATGAAGCTTTTTTATCCTGCAAAGAATACAATTCTGGGGCAAGTATTGGGGCATTTTTAACAATGGAAAATGGTCAATTAGACTATCAGCACCTTCAATCCAAAAACACTGGTATCGGTATCAGCCTTCAAAAATCCATATCAGTCAAATCCTAATATGCACCTTAGTTACCAAGATGCACAAGACTATCAGCTATCACATGTCAGTGTTAAAATGTTTCAATAAAAATGATGTTAATTGATGAACGGTAAATGATAATTACAGAATATATAACAACTTCATTTTTTTTGTCAAAGTGCAATGAAAAATAGCATAACTGCTCAGTCTACAAAGAATCCCCCTTTAGACTTAACTAAAGATCAAGAACCACAATACTTGAATTTCTTTACTGCTTCAACATCTTTATTGGTCAGGTATACAAACAAATGACAAAAGTATCATCATTTGCTGTTCTCACTCCTCATTCTTGGTTCCAGTGGCTGTTTGGGGCGAGTTTAACAGTTCAGCCTTTTGGCACACACAGAGGTAAACTCACTTTCACAAGTCCAATCGTTCCAGCCTTTCTCCCCTGTAAAAAACAAAAGAGAGTTTTTAGATCAGATGAAAACAAAAATGTGATGTGACTCTAGATGTTAGAGAAGTGTGCTTGTTACTCTACCTCCATAGTTCATCTCAATACAGGGCTGTCTGCCTCCCAAGTTGTTGGGCTCTCCACTGTTCCAATGCTGATAATCAAAGCTGGAGCCGTCGCTCCAGAACCACGTGCGATCCTGTTAACAGAGAAATTGAATCACTTGTTATTGTTGGTAACTTGCACAAAGTTGTAGCTGTTGAAATCGCCTAATGTATTTTGTATTGTGTGCTGTAAATTTGCTGTATCACACCTCAACCTGCTCCAAGAGACACCATCTATATCTACATCCACTTGACTGGCCAATGAGTTTTATTTGAATGAATCTGCAGAATAAATGTTGTGGGAAAGGACAATACGCACCAAGATCAATTTACGTTCAATTCATTCCATTCAGGAAGGGGATTTTCTAAAGAATTTAAAAACTTCTGTGCTGAGAATGAAGGCTCTATCATTGGTATGTGAACTGCACTTTTGATTTGCATTTTGAATGGAGGGAATTGAAGGGAGTTATCCCTAATTCTGCTGTCATTAGTCTCAGTGTAGGTAAGTGGGACAGAGGCTGAGAAGCTCTGCTGCCTGTCTTCCTCTTTGTTTGAATTCATATATTTGTCAGACAACTCAAAGACTGAAATGATCCTAAATGAGCGCTACCACTCTGAGACTAAACTTCAAGAGCTGAGGGGTCAGATCTGAATTTTGAGACCCCTGGGTGTATTTGCATGACACCAGATGGAGAAATACATTTGAACACTTCACACTTTAGCCTTCTGCTGCCAAAATATTTTTTTGCCATACAGATGTGTTTGACAGACAAGAAACAGGCTGAACACTAGACTGGATTGATCTGAGTAAACAGATGAGTTTGCTACCTGAGCGTTATCAGAGCCACCGATCCAGGTTTCGGGTAAACCACCGCTGCTCCCCTTCACCATCTCCTGGATGAACTCGTACTCCTCCAAGCTGTGGACGGAGGCAAGGTTGGCACCTAAGGTCAAACAATGTTGCTGTAAAAGAAGAGAGAAACCGCTCTTAATGCAGAAAGACACAGTTTGGTCTCATCAAGAGTCTGCACTTCCAAAACTTTGAATGCAATCTTCTGTAATAAATATTGCACATATTTCTTCAATGGCTGTAATGCAGTTCATGGTGACAGCATCACCTGTGAAGTTGGCAGTTCATGGCGGTTGACAACCATCAATCAAGCAGATATCTGATATTTTGTGTTGATATTCAATATCTCTAAATTTAAACATTTTAATGCCAAAAAATCAGGGTTTCCCTCTGAATTTTATTCTTGTCAGGGTGGTATTTACCACTAACTATCACTGGACTCACAAAATATCACTTTTGAGGATGAAATAATCCCAATTTATTTATTAATATTAGGTAAGGAAATATTGAGGTAGCCGTTATATTTGAAGTGGATATATAGCATTTGTGAATGAACCCCTTCAGGCCGTACCTCTGCCTGTACCCAGTTCACTGGGTTGTTGTTGAAGATGAAGCATCTGGATCCATATGGGCTCCAGCCTAACGCACAGCTGGGATCCGACTTCTTTGCTGCTGGAAAAATGGATAAAAGTGTGGACTCATTAACTGATGATCACAGCCTCGTTTCCCTAAATGTATCTTCACATTACAGTTAGATTTTGCTCTAGTCAAAGCCAATGGAAAATTATTATCTTAGTGCTAAAATGCTTTTGGGAAACTGGGCCCTGGTCTCAAATGTAGCTATATTTTTAATGTTTCTTTTTACATGGACAGATGCAACCACAATAGCATTCTGCAAACAAATCCTTGTAGAATTGTATCGCAGTATTTAGTTGATGGTATTGAGTTTTTAATATCCATTGAGCAGATTGGTACATATATATGGGTTCAGGGGCACTTCAGCAGTATTGTGCACTATCCCTACAGGGAATTGAACCAGCATCTCTTTACCTTGTAGGCAGCCTCTCTAACCATCATGCCAGCCTCCGGCTTTCATTATCTTTTAAAGAGACATTATATTACAGTTTGATCTCAGATTGTACAGCTGAGTACAAACAGCCAAAGAGAAGGAGAAGAACTTTAATTGAGTGTTTTGGGGTCGGATGAATTCAAGTCGCTGTCCAGGCTATTCTGTGCTCTGCTCTGCACTGGTCTCCACTTGGGGCTCTAAGGTTAAGCCTAAAAACTATGAGAACCTGACTGCAGTGTTAACCAATCAGGTTGAGAGTCTAAAAAGGGGAGGCAGGTTCAGTGTCTTGGCGAGTCTCGCCTGTTGCACCGCTGAGAGCGAAGGCACAGAGAAGAAAAAAGGTCCACATTGTTTATAGTGGTGAACTGGGGTCTGTCTCACGAAGCGAGTTCAACAAAGTCAGGCTATCTTTGTGTTAGCTGGCTTCACAAAACCAAACAGCGGCGTTTCTGAAAACAACACGGATAGACCTAAATTTCAAGCTGTGAAAGGCCAGTACTTGTACTCCGCTGTTTCAACTTTGATGAAACATACTGATTGGCCTAAGGGGGCCTGCATCATTCATGGGGGTCGACATGTTTACTTGTTTAAAAAAATAAAGAAAGAAAAAGCAACCTGAGGAGCAACAGCAGCCAACATGACAACAGTGAAACTCAATGGGGAGAGCAAGGCATTAACACCGGCAGGGTTAGTGGTTCTATTCCCACTGAGGCAAAACACTCAATTAAAGTGTTTGAGTTGTTCAAATGATTTTACTAACCATCAGTCTGGTTCTGGTTCGCATCGCTCCCACTGACGTCTGCTGCTGTGGAGGACAAGGAGACAAGTGATCACACATTGCTCTCTCTCTCTCTCTCTCTCTCTCTCTCTCTCTCTCTCTCACAAACACACACACACACACAAACACACACACACACACACACACGCATGTGAGCAGCCTTACCCACTGTAGTAGGTGCTACTGTTATCACGTCATCATCTAGAAAAGAGTGTGCAAAAACATTTAATGAGTTCTGTCCATACAGACTATTGGATGTTAACTGATGTTAACTGGGCTAATTTCCCTCCAGTGGCTTGGAGAAAAAGTCACTAAATAGATACATAGATACATTCTGACATTGTGTCTTTGATGTTATGTCCAAACTATTGGTTTAATCCAAATCACACACTTTTTTTTCAAAATGTTCAGGGATTTATCTTGGTGACATATTGCTAATTTACATAGTAACATAGTATTTACTGACACACAGTACAGGGACAACAGGACATAAAATACACAGTGAGGTGTACATCACTTTCCACTGTGCATTCACAAGTATACATTCAGGTTACATTAATAAAAGACAGCTTGACAGTTCAGTGTCATTACCTGCATTTCCTTTTAAAGCAAAGGTGGCACAGAGAAGAATAGAGACGATCAGCATCATTTTGACGACACCCTGCACTCTGGCCAATGAAAAGACATATTTACTAAACTCACTGAGAATCACAGGTTTGATTCCTGCTGAAGAGTCGTTCAGTAACATGAAGCTGTCCCTGACCTCTGACCCCTCTGGTGACACGCATTTGTCTTAGAGGGCGATACAAATTCATATTTAACAGTGAAATATAAATATTAAATAATTTCCTGAACACAAACACATTAACACACAGAAAATGTGCAAGTTCTATTGCGAGGTCTCAAAAACACACAGCCAAATATAGACTGGACTTACCGTTAGGCCTGAAAATGAGAATCTCCTGAGTTTCAGTCGGATCTGGCCAAACAGAGAAAGGGGAGCACTAATATATAGCCAAGATCAAGGAAACTTGTTTATTTTACCATCACCTGCTAACTTGTGGTTTGTTTGAATTGTGGTAAATTTGGCCCCATCATTGGTATGATTCAGTGAATCTAAAGGTCAAAGGAGTGGGCCGCTGATGTTCCTGTGTGTACCACGAAATAATGCGCAAACCTGATTAGACAGTGATTTAAGACAAATTCTGCCAAAGTAAATGAAGGCAGACCAGTGGCATGCACACAGTCTCTAAGGGGCAGGGGGAAAAATTAAAAAGGGGCATCTCTTCTGCCCGCACCAATTCTAACCCACCTGGTTTGTGGAGGCATAAACACACACACACCTTATGCAAGAGTGCGTCTTTCAGTGGCATGGACACTTTCTGTCCTTTCTGTTGTTTACAGAGGAAAAAGATGACTAACACTAGAAAAAGAAGTCCCACCATTTTTGGGGTGAGGCTGAAATTGTCACCATGCTCAGGATTTTGAGGGAAATGGATATCTTTAAGTTTCCAATAAAGGGTTAAACTGTCCGTGTGCTCCAGTGATTCTCCTTTGTCCTATTAATCAGACTTTGCTCCGTAACATGTAAACGGGAATATGAATGAAATAGTTCTATAAGCAAACCATGTATACAGCTTAATCAGAATATTGTCTTATTTAGAATGAGGCCAATAGTCGGACTATTGCTGCCCATCTGGGATTGGGGCTGGATGGGGAGCGCACAGCGGCTGACTCCGGCTGCTGGTCCTCCACACATGAGTCTATTAAAGCGGGAGGGAGCGCCGATGGCCTCCCGCCGGTAGCCTCATGCATGACGGAGAACCAGAGCCAGGTTGCAGCCGTTTGCTCCCCATCCTCAGTCCCAGTGCCCGTCGCTGGTGACTTGAGGTCCTAAAGAGACGCGCATGGTAAAAGAGTCGCATGTGTGCATTTATAGGCTATGTCTATGTCCTATGAACGGATTATTATTCAGGCCTATTAGATCATGGACTGTCGTTCATATTAATGAAAGATGAAATCCTATAAAATATCTCCATATAAGATTCACGTTACTTGCCCCCCACTCACCCTCTCTATGCGCTGGAGGATCAGCTGGCGCGTCTCCTCCTCTGTCCCTATAATCACATTCAAGCCTTAAGCTCATTTACTTATGCCTATTTGGGAAAAGTTTGACATCCTACAACTACAAGAGATCTGTCAGTATAGGAACATTTAACGTAACCCTTAATAAACAAAAAATAAAATAACATTTAAAACCTATGCTATTTCTGTTTGGCAGAAAAAAAATCCACAGGTGTAAGTAGCCCCAACTTGTTATATATTCTCCAATCTCGGCACGTTTTCTGATGGTATGGAGGTGGGCTTATATCCGCACGTGCCAATGGTTAATTGACTTCACTCATTATTTCCGCATGGAGGATACACATGAGTATCCTCCGACCACGCCTTATTGGAGGACGGAGGCGAGGAGACATGAAGGATCCTTCATGCGTCTTTTAACCAATTGGAACATCCTTAATGATGGCAGCTCATTTTTCTATGCCGAGACAGCGAGGAGACGAGGCCGAGAGGACGGAGGAGAGGACGCATTTTCGCCAAATGGAATGCACCCCATGTGTCCCTGGTAGCCTACATCATTTGCTCCGGTGCTTCATACTAACACTGCGACATACACTATGCTGAGTGATAGTAGGGCAGTAAACATTATCCAAACTCTGACCTTTTAATAATAAAAAGTTGGTAGCATGTAGATTCTTAATGTTAAATAAATAAAAGTGATTATTAACGTTAAAAATGAAATATCAGTAACTCAATATATATGTTTTTATATCATATTTTGTGTAAATTTAAGATTGCTTTACCATTTAGCTTTTACAAATTCTCCTTTTCTCACTTTTGAGATGTTGCTAGTCGCCTACTATCACTCAGCATAGTGTATGCTAAAGCGTTAGCATGGATTCCTCTAAGTGCTTCTGGTTAAGCAGGAGGATGCTTCCGTATACACAGATGCTAACATGCAAACTGACACACACTCCCTGGGTTCAACTTAAACACCGGTAGTTATTAATCACGCACGCACACATACACACACACACACACACACACACACACACACACACACACAGGGCCCTCCAGTGCTACCATATTATTACAAGACAATCCTAAAAAATGATTTTGCGGGATAGGTCGGGATAGATATTCCCAGTTATTTTCAAAGATTACGCTTCTACATTCCTTTCTTGTGATCCCTAGATAAATCTGACAGCACAGTTTAGGCAGAAAAAAACACACACAAAGACATAATCAGGCTATGAAATGGTCGGTGTGTTACTGTGATTTAGTGGTAAACTCCTCTCTCTCTCTCTCTCTCTCTCTCTCTCTCTCTCTCTCTCTCTCTCTCTCTGTCTCTCTCTCTGCAGAGCTGTCCATCCAGCCCTAGACCCTTGATATTATATAAAGGGTCTGGTAGCAACGTATCCAGATTCTGTGCTCAAACCGGTTTATTGTAAACTAAATGAATAAAGGGTGTAGTGTGGTCCATCAGTACAGTCAGTATGCCAGTAGAGTGTTGCATGGGTGAGAATGGATGTGGTGCATGTTGGGTGTCAAAGTGCAAAGGAAATCAAGAGAACTAGTCGATGCTGTCCACGGCCATGCTGAGGTGGAAGTGAGAGGGAGACCAAACCCAGAGGCCTCATGGGTTTTAGAGAGTTGAGACGTGAAGACATGGGCGTGGCCATTTCTTGGTTCTGAAAGCAAAATACCCATTCATTTTTCACATACACACGGTCACGTGACACGCCATTCAGAGAGTTGCAACAGTTGAATGACCTGAACCGCTACGGAGTGAGCCATTAGCTCAAACGAGTAGCAGCTGCGTCGGGAAAACTAGTATAGTTGGAAAAAAAGACAAAGGTACAAGACTGTGTACGTCTGGGTGTTAGAGGGTAAGGAAATCATCCCAGAGATAATTGCGCCATCTAAGTCCCTCAATTACAGAGCTTGCTCCATCATCTTGTCATGTGGGAGACACAAACTATATCTAGAGCTAGTCACACAAGATAGACCTAACGCTACAACCATGGACTGTAAAGGGTTAAACCGTTAAGACAAGAAGAACATGGTCCAGTGTTTTGTACCTGGCTGCAACTATTGGTCAGGAGTGAACAACTTCTTTCTACCGCTTTCCATCGTCTCAGTCGGCGAAGCAGCGGTGGATCAGACTCATTAGGTAAGTTTAATTAACGACTTATCACAGCAGGTATCAGAGAACTGCCGGTTAGCTCGCTGGTGCTCATGCACTACACAGCTGTCATCTCTATTGCAACATGACGCTATAAGATTTACATTCAGCAAAAAACATGAATATTCATGTTTTTTGCCGAATTTTTTGAATTTTGAATGTTTTTTGTCAGGCACATAGACGTAGAATTAGTATTTACTAATTCTATGTATATCTATAGCCTCTGCAACCAACTTCCACTGGATAGGTGAACGCCCTCTACCCTGCTTGTGAGCACACAGCTGCCAGCTCTGTGTACTTTCCTTCTTTCTCTCGAAGGCAGCCTCCATTCCCTCTTCCCATGGAACAGTCAATTCAGCCATAATGACCGTCCTAGTAGAGTTTAGTAGTGGCTCGCCTCTTATTCCCTCATTGTTGAGACGCTACTGACGCTGTACTAGCAGGCGACAGGGAAAAGCAGAGACACGAGAGCGGAACAGGTGATCCGATTGTTGTCACGCCGTGCCCCCTGGGAAATGTAGTTTATTTAGGGCCATGATTGGCCCAGAGATCCTGATTGGGAGAGGGCAGAAAAGAGTACCGGCAGCGATTGAGAAGTGCCGGTACGCAAGACAAAGTCACGATACGCCAAAGAGTAAAATGTAGAAGTGCCGGTACTGCGTACCGGTGAGTACCGCCTCACTTCGAGCACTGGAATCACAGCACACAGAGAAGACACCAGGGAGAGAGAGAAACAAGGCTGGAGAAAAGACAGGGCCGTGACACCCTCCCCCTTAAGAGGGTGCTATCAGCAACCAAAATAAACTTCAATGCAAAATGGTAAGGTAACAAACTGTCCACAACCTGTTTAGAGCTCTCAAGACTTTGCTGTCCACCTCCAACCTCTTACACCACTCCCTCAACAAGCAACCTTGTCGACCTAGGAGCAATTTAAGGATAAAGGAGAGAGAAAGAAAGCAGGGGACAGAGTACACAGGAACCTTAAATTCAGGACAGGGCATCCGTTACCACATTCTCTTTTCCTCTGATGTGGCAGACGTCTAGTTCATGGGCCTGAAGAAGCAAGCACCAGTGCATCAGGCGTTGGTAGGGGTTCTGCAGAGAACGCAAGAAGATTAGGGGGTTATGATCAGTATAAACTATCACTGGTGCAGCAGGTGAGCCCCGGTACACCTCGAAATGTTGCAACGCCCAGATTAAAGAGAGAGCCTCTTTCTCTATTACAGAGTAATTACGCTGGTGAGAGTTGAACTTCTTGGAGAATAAGCAATGGAATGATCGGTTCCCTTCACATCCATCTGCAGCAGAACAGCTCTTGCTCCAACATTACTAGCATCAACCTGGAGCCTGAACCTGAACCTTGGACCATGCCAAGGAATTGCATCAGTTCCGGCACAGCGCAACCCAGCAGGCCTGAAACCACACGGTTCATTAAGCGCTGAAACGTCGCCGGGGCATTTCGTAGGCCGAAACTCATAACCTCATAGGAGTACAAGCCTGAAGGAGTTATGAACGCCGAGACCTCTTTTGCATTCTCGGTCAAAGGAATTTGTCAAACTTGCTGACAAATTTAGCTGCTTCTACTTGGTCAATACAGTCTTCCATCCTCGGAAGAGGATAGGAATCAGGTTTTCATCACCGCGTTGACCTTTCGGTAATCGTTACAAAACCTAGGTGTTAAATCAGACTTGTCTACCAACAGAGAGGGAGAGGCCCAGCTGGAAAAAGAAGGAATGACAATGTTATTATCCAGCATATACTTGATTTCAGCATCCAACACTTTCTGCTTTGCCACAGGAACCCTATAAAAGCATTGTCTTATTGGTTTTGAATCTCCCACGTCAATGTCGTGCTCAATCCACGTTGTGTGGCTTGGTGTATCTGGAAACAGAGAGACATATTTTCTGATAATGTCCACACCTTTTGACTCTCGCAAGTAAGTCAACTGCATCTCCAGATTTTCAAGGAACTCTGAATTTTTTAGCTGGCTCCGGATGATGGAGTCATCTGGTGAACTTTCTCTTTTAAGGTGAGGCCAAAAGAAATGTCTCAGAATGCGATTGTAATTTTTCCTGATCCCTACATAACTAGCTACATCACCATGTGCAGTCTGCAGGACATCACGTCTAAACTTGGATGGCAACTACATGAACAATTGCATCACCCACCAAGTGCTCACCATGAGGAACCCACCTCCTCACCAGCAAATTACCCTGCAGGTAGTACCCAGAAGCAACACTGGTCACTTGATCAGGGGGAATAACCTAATCAAAAAGATCTTTCAGAGTTGGATCAGACAACTGCTCCCTCACCAGCTCTTCACGAGACACAGAAGACAGAGCGGGAGGCAGAGGAACTTGTTCATCTAGATCATGTTCTTCCAGTACCTCCGAGGGACGGGGCAAGGAGTTGTGTGAAGGAGACTGGAGACTGACCTTGTTCCTGCTCAGGAGGGACCAGAGAGTTAGACACATCTTTACTCATAGCACGAGTCACCACACATTCAGTAAACAGTTCCGGATACATCTGCGCCATCTCATCTGGCTGTTTAGAGACGTTAGGTGATGATGTCATTATGGGAGGTGGAGGTACATCAGGCCAAACATGCCAACCTGCCAAACCATTACCAAAAATGACATCTACTCCTTCCACAGGCAAAGCAGGACGCACCCCTATTGCCACTTCACCCTGCACCAAGTCTGAATAGAGGTCAATTCTGTGTAAAGGACACTCAGAGTGGTCAGGCCAAAACCTCGAGCCAAGACACTGTCACCTGTGTCTGAATCTTCAGAAAAAGAAAGTACAGACTCTGAAATAAAAGAATCTAAAGCCCCTGTATCCCACAGGATTTTAACAGGAACTTTTCTCCTCCTACAAGTGACACATAACCCTCACTTACAAATGGGGAATACTCTGCGTCAACAGAGCAAACAAGTTCACTCACAGTCTTTGACTGCTGATCGGTTGGAGATGAGGCAACGGAACTAAAGGATTTCTGGACTGGACCCAACAAAGCCATAGGCTGCACATTAGCATTAAAGTTAGTCTTATTTCTAGCTTTAAAGTGAGGGCACTCATCTTTCCAGTGTCCCTTGTCCTGGCAATAGTGACAGCCTTGGTTAGGGAAACGGCCAGACTTTTTTTTAGTTACAGCTTCACCATCTTGTACAAAAGACTTTGGGCAAACAAAGCTGTCCCATGACCTGCATTACTCCAACCCCGATCACTAAACCCCCTTTTGTGGGTCAGAAATTACTCATCCACCAAAACAGCAGCATCCGATACTGTGCAGACTTTGTGCTCATTAACATATGTCTCAATATGACTCGTCACTGATTCTTTGAACTGCTCCAGTACAATCAAGTTTTTCAAATCTTTCTGGGACTCAATGTTAGCAGCCATACACCAGCGATTAAAATGACACTGCAACTCACGTGCAAATTCCACATGCGATTGTTTATCACCTTTTTTCAAGCCTCTGAACTTCTGTCGATAAGCTTCTGGAACTAACTCATAAGCTTTCAGGACTGCCATTTTAACTTTTGCATACACCACACAATCAACAGCACTTAGGGCTGAATAAGCCTCTTGGGCCTTCCCGGTCAGGACACACTGCAACAGCAAAGTGCGGTCAGGATCAAGCCAATTCCTAAAATCTGCAATGCGTTCAAACAAAGAGACAAGTGTCAGGGTCACGTTCATTAAACTTTGGCACTAACCGCAGATTACCAGAGACATCAAACCATGGAGCACCAGGACCACCAGCAAGGGTTTGACCATCATCTGAAAGCTTGCCCTCTTGCCCTTTATTAGAGGCAGTTTGCAGTGCTGTAGCTCCAACTTCATATGCTCAACTTGTTGCTTTTCCCTCTCAAGGCCACATTTTAATTTCTCCTGTTCCAACATCATATGCAACTTCATTTTCTCCTGTTCCAGCTGCATACCCAACAACTATTTCTGTTGCTCAAAAGACAAACCATGTTGACCCACACCAGACTCAAAGGCTATGTGATCCCTTCTTCACTAGGAAGAACAATCAAATTGGCCCTCAAAATAGCCGTAACACTATCCTTGAGGCGTTTATCGCTGCTTGACATATCAATTTTGTAGTGACATCATAGTCTTCATTGCCTGAGATGGTTGAAAGAACATTTTCTAAACAACCATTTAATCCCCTGCCCTTGTTAAACATCTACATTTCCCCCATAATTCTAGATGTTTAATGTAGGCAAAGTACAGCAAAGTGACTAGCAATGAAATATTCATTGACCAGCTAAGACGATGCAATCCTGATGTCATAGGATTGCATTTTCAGTGATGTTGAGAAATCAAAACCTGCAGGTCCTTAAAAAGGCTGAAAAAGTTTTAAAATAAATTGTCTAAATTTAAGGTCTTGAAAAGTATTAAAACATCTTAAGTACAGTTATTAGAGGTCTTATTTTTTTTTACCATCTAGTAACTCTTGGATGAATACAGAACAGGGTTAGTAGTACAATAGTTTTTTTGTTGTTTTTTTCATATCTGCTTTAATAAACACAGTTGGACATCTTGTTCCTTAATGATGTCCTGTTTTCCTTTTTATTACACTGCCCATTTAAAGTCTCAGAACTATAGCTATGTAAAATCAGAAATAGGCTGTTTCTGCCATCTTTGTTTCCTCATTTTGGTTTTTAGAACAGTTTAAAAAGGTCTTAAAAAGTCTTAAATTTGTCTTTCTAAAACGTCCAAAAGTCAGTTTTGGTGGAATTCCCCTTTAGCACAAAGGTCCCTGTCCTGTTGTCAGTGGAGAAAGACCTCTGTACTCTTACTAAACTATTCTGTTTGGGGAACCAGAGCAAAATGGATGTTGGTCCTTCTGTTGATTGAATGCAGCTGAGAAATTAAAGGGTCCTTGGGGATTTTACATGTTTTATTAAATTATGATTGGTAAAAGACAGCTGCTTTTGCATACTTCATGTAAATGTATTTATTGTTTTGTCAGAATTTCCATCAGTGGAAATGAATGAAAAATGTTGTTGATTTCTTCAAGACAAAACAACATGAACACACTGATGTTTGAAGAGAAACCTCGGTGGGTAAATGGACATTTGTTTCAGTATCTCAGTGATGCTGAGATGCACACTGAAGCAAAGGAGAGGAAAATGAATGAATGACTAGTTGTGTGAATAGTAGTTAACACAAACATGAAGACAAAGCAGGGATTCCCATTGGTTGAGGGATGGGGATGGGTGTGTGGGTGTGTGTTTACTCCTGTTATCAGTCAAACATGAAGATGAAGTAAGGAGATTCCCATTGGTTGAGGGATGGGGATGGGTGTGTGGGTGTGTGTGGGTGTGTGTGGGTGTGTGTTTGCTCCTGTTATCAGTGGCTGAAGGCCGCTTTGTTATTATTAATGGCTCAATCAACAACAGCAATATAACCATCGCTAGTATTTATGGTCAAAATACAGACGATCCAACCTTTTTCTTAAATAATTTTTTCCCATCATTACTCGATTTTTCAACATCAACTATCATCATTGGGGGAGACTTTAATACAGTCATCAAACCAATGCAAGACAGATCATCCACCAGAAGTCACTCTAAAAATTGGCATTCCACTGGGAAATCATTTCATACTCAATGCATAAAAAAAGAACAGGAAAACAATCTGGAACAAAAATTAAAACACTTACACAACTCCTACACAGTAAAACCCACAGACCAAATTCTAAAGGAAATCAGAGAAAAGAAATTGCAACTGGACAATATTATCAATAAAAAAACACAATTCTTATTGCAAAGATTATGCTATAATCACTTTGAACATAATGATAAATCTGGAAAATACTTGGCAAATCACCTCAAACGCAACAAAGAGAAATCAATCATTTCAAGAATAAAGGACTCAGCGAGGAAAATCACCCATGATCCACAGACCATAAACAATATTTTTATAAAATATTACAGCCAATTACAGAAAAAACAGAAAAAGAAAAAAAACATATTAGAAATCAAAAACCTTTTAAGTAACATTACACTACCAAAACTGAACAAAGATCAGATTGAAACCTTGCACACTCCACTGACCACAAAAGAATACAAAACAGCACTCAAACAACTTTCAAATAATAAAGCACCAGGAATGTACGGATACCCCGCTGAGTTCTATAAACACTTCAGGACAACAGTCTCACCTGATGAAATTAAAAATATAGCCGCAAGCGGCGATTGCGGGGTCCAAGCACAATTTGATAAGACAGACAGATAGACAAAACATTACAGAAGGTAGAAAGACACAGACAAAAACTGACATGAAGATAGAACATGCAGTCTAACACTGACTTTTGTGTTGGCCCGTGACTTCTGTCAAGTTAATCTTTTCATTGTAACCACACTGCTGGAGTTGTTCACAACGGCCAAACTTTCTATTACTTGTCCTTGATGACTAACGACTTTGGAAAGCATAATAAGGTTGCACAATATGGTTTGGAGAGCAAGTTTGAGTTTGGTTTGAGAGTCCAGACATCATTGCATCATCACTGCATTCTCCTTGACCGGGATTTATTTATTTTTTGTTTTTGACCACACAGTATCATCCAGTGTGTCATCTGGAGGACACTTTTATCCAAAACGCTCTACACTGTTACACTGCTCCACCCACTGCTCCAAACCTCCCAAAATAAACTAGTCAGTGTGGTGCTGGCCTTGACTTCAGAGATCATGTGAGCAGAGAGCAATTCCACCAACTGGGTTGGTTGCCTGTGGAGGCTCGAGCTACTCAGCTGCAACTAACCATGGTCCACAAGATTATAAACAACAAGGCCCCAGTGTACCTGCTAAACTTCTTTTCAAAAGTCAGAGAGGTTCAGTGCTTTTGTACCAGAGCAAGCTTTGCCAACTTGAGTCTGACCAGGTTTAAAACAATGATGGGTAAATGCTCCTTTCTGCACTCTGGAGCCGCTCAGTAGAACAAGCTACCTTTGACAATAAAGAATATCATTCTTATTCTTTTTCGAATGAGCTATTTTCAAACAGTGAGTGTGTATTTATTTTTTATAGGATTTTTTTTATAGGATGGTATATTTACTGTGTGTGTATTTAACATTTCTTATGAAACATTAGGCTACCTATACATTTTCTAAAACTGTTTTTAGAGCCAAGACAGGAAATGTTTGATTATGTGTGATTTTAATAGAATGTATTTTTTTGTGATTGGTGATAGGGGATTGGTATTTAACTGGTGTTATGAAACTGTTGACTGCCGGTGACGTCTGCGACCATCTTATCTGTACATGTTCCACCAAGGACCACACCGGAAATAAGTCTCTGACTTTATTGTGTTATCCTTGACGATTTTATGTACAAACATCATGTATGTTAAAATTGTCCAAATAAACTAAACTAAACTAAACTAAACTAAACTAAACTAAACTAATCCACTGAGCTACACAGGACCACAGTGAAATAGATGAGTTTGTTCATTTCTTCCAACAGATGCAAAACCGTCATGCCAAACCAAGCCTGTCAGTATCAGTGACTATGGTGAGCAACCGAGGCCATCAGATACTGCTGCCCGCTCCGATGTGTGACCTCCGCGGCTTCCTCGGGTCCCCCAGCAGCCAAGAGGCAAAGAGGAGAGGGAGCACTGCTGGGGTTTCTCCGGGAAGAGGCGGCCAAGGACGCACGGGCTAAGCAGCAGACGGAGCAATCTTTAACTATATTAGAGAGAATGGCAGACAAGATGTGACCCCCCCCCCGCCCCACCCCCCCCCCCGCCCCACCCTTCTTTTTTTTTAATTTTTATTTAAAAAAATAAAAATGCAAGTTTCTCTGCCTTTTAGGCGTAGCCTACCTCTGTTTCCATTCTCACCATATTCATAACCTTGGTCACGGTGCGTAATGACTGTTGCCATGACAGGACATATTTTCATCATAAAGGCCGGTTTGTCTTTTGGTGGAATCATTTCTGTGTCTTCTCTGGATCACCAGTTGGTTTGCTGTGTTTGTTTGATGTGTCTCTCATTCTGTATTCATCATTCTTGTGAATTGTGTTTGTGTGTGTTGCCATATATTTCTCTTAGGGAGAATACATTCTTCTAAACCCCATTAAAAGCATTTCATTGTTTAAATCGCACATTATGCTCTTACAGCTAGATCTGTGGGTATTTGGGAATTTAATTATTTATTTAGGAATAAAAAGAAAGCACTTTGGTTCATTGCCAGTGAGATGTCAAACAGCCCACATGATCGTTGTCTAATCCAGGTCGCATAAAGGATAAAAGTTGGACAATAACGCACAGACACACATCAGCTCAAGACATTTCTTTAATAGCCCAATAATAATCTCATTTGTATAGCACCTTTCTTATCAGTGCTACAAAGTGCTTCACAAAATGAAAATGTAGCATACAGCAGACAGAATAAAAAAAAAAAAACAGAATATAAACAGGAAACGGGACACTTTTTAGACGTTAGGAATTTCTTTTAAGTGTTCTACCTTCATGAGGTAGACAAGGCTCATTAGAGGCTGGCATAATTTAGATGAATTAAATATTAATCTGACCTTTGCTAAACGCTTTTATGTGGATAAAACACAAGCCTTTCAATAATTTAGACAGCTGTCATCCTGCGTGGGAGGAGCCGCAACGCTTCAAACGTCAGTTCAATATGGCGCGGCAGGACGTTCCAATTGACAAGCCAGGTTCACTCGCCTCTTCGCATCTTCTCCTCGTTTCCTCCGTGACCTTTGACCGAGGAGTCGAGGAAGAGACGCGAGGCGAGGAGACGAGGAGAAATTGTTACCAAATGGAATGCACCCACGGATGATTTCGGTGTGTATGTTCTCATCACTTAATGGGTAAGTTAACAAATGGGCTGATCTCCCCAAAACGTGGTCCATTCCTTTAAGTTGAAAAGAAGAAAATGTGCACAAATGTGTCAGCGTCTGTCTTTACATGCATATTAACATGCTTCTATATCTGTGTGTTTATACACACTCATGCGTCCTCCAGCTTAGGGGGCGGCCACACTGATCACATGGAGTCCAGCTACAGCCATGTGACACTGAACCTCTACCTGCTCACTCATCAGTCGCTCTGAATAAGAGAATCAGCTAAATACCTGAAATGTGAGTGTGAAATGAAATGTGGGGACAGGTCATGGATGCTGCATTTGAGATTCTCTCCCTCCATCTATTTCTACTCTTATGTTGAGTTTCAGACAGAATATTTTACACAGTGAAAAAGACAATCACTTATCAACAAAGACATGAAAACATGGAATCAATGTCCAACCCCTTTATTTAAAATGAGAATCCAATACATTTAACATTACTGGAAATCAAACTATTATCTTTGTTTACTGTAAAAAAGACATTTGACTGTAAAACCTGCACTGAAACCTGCCTCACCCTGCCTCAGCTGCTAACCCCCCTAACAATTTCATTAGCATGGCTTTTAATGGAGAGTTTTAGTGTCACATTATCTAAATTAAGCTTTTTTTTTTATCCTGCAAAGAATACAATTCTGGGGGAAGTATTGAATATTTTGGGGGCATTTTTATTATGGAAATGGTCAATTAGACTATCGGCAGCTTCAATCCAAAAACACTGGTATTGGTATCGGCCTTCAAAGATCCATATCAGTCTAATCAGACTATCAGCTGTCACGTTTCCAAGTAATGACCGAAATGTAGCAGTCAGTGTTAAAGTGTTTCAATAAAAATTATATTAATTGATAAATGGTAGCATAATATGATAACAATAATAATAATAATAATAATAATAATAGCATAACTGCTCAGTCTACAAAGAATCCCCCTTTAGACTTAACTAAAGATCAAGAACCACAATACTTGAATTTCTTTACTGCTTCAACATCTTTATTGGTCAGGTATACAAACAAATGACAAAAGTATCATCATTTGCTGTTCTCACTCCTCATTCTTGGTTCCAGTGGCTGTTTGGGGCGAGTTTAACAGTTCAGCCTTTTGGCACACACAGAGGTAAACTCACTTTCACAAGTCCAATCGTTCCAGCCTTTCTCCCCTGTAAATTACAAAAGAGAGTTTTTAGATCAGATGAAAACAAAAATGTGATGTGACTCTAGATGTTAGAGAAGTGTGCTTGTTACTCTACCTCCAAAGTCCATCTCAATACAGGGCTGTCTGCCTCCATAGTTGTTGGGCTCTCCACTGGCCCAATACTGATAATCAAAGTTGGAGCCGTCGCTCCAGAACCACGTGCGATTCTGTTAACAGAGAAATTGAATCACTTGTTATTGTTGGTAACTTGCACAAAGTTGTAGCTGTTGAAATCGCCTGATGTGTTTTGTATTGTGTGCTGTAAATTTGCTGTATCACACCTCAACCTGCTCCAAGAGACACCATCTATATCTACATCCACTTGACTGGCCAATGAGTTTTATTTGAATGAATCTGCAGAATAAATGTTGTGGGAAAGGACAATACGCACCAAGATCAATTTACGTTCAATTCATTCCATTCAGGAAGGGGATTTTCTAAAGAATTTAAAAACTTCTGTGCTGAGAATGAAGGCTCTATCATTGGTATGTGAACTGCACTTTTGATTTGCATTTTGAATGGAGGGAATTGAAGGGAGTTATCCCTAATTCTGCTGTCATTAGTCTCAGTGTAGGTACGTGGGACAGAGGCTGAGAAGCTCTGCTGCCTGTCTTCATCTTTGTTTGAATTCATATATTTGTCAGACAACTCAAAGACTGAAATGATCCTAAATGAACGCTATGAGACTAAACTTCAAGAGCTGAGGGGTCAGATCTAAATTTTGAGACCCCTGGGTGTATTTGCGTGACACCAGATGGAGAAATACATGCCATACCTGAGCGTTATCAGAGCCACCGATCCAGGTGTCGGGGAAACCACTGCTGCTCCCCTTCACCATCTCCTGGATGAACTGGTACTCCCATATAGGATGAAACTGACAACTCTACAAAAACCCAGAGCTCAAGGAGGGCTAGAAGCGCCCAATTTTCAGCACTACTACCTAGCCAACCAACTGCAATATCTGAGTAAATAGATACATACCACCCACATAGAGCATACTGAATGCCAAGAAATATCAATCAGATACCTACCTTTCCTTACTAACACTATTAAAAAACATAACTGCTTCAAAACATTGCAATTGCTACAACTCTGACAGCCTGGTGGAAAGTCAACAAAATCACAAATCACACTATGACACCGTACTGTACCATATATATGTATATATATATATATATATATATATATACATATACTAACCCTAACCCATATATATATACATATAGGGTGTGTGCGCACACGTGACGTTTTTTGAAAACAACAGAGTGGGATTTCAGCTAAATAATGGTGTAAATGTCGATCTTTTCAAGTCAGTTTGGGATCAGTTGGCTTCAGGAGACTTGGATTATGCTGGACAAGCGGTATGGAGCCATTTTATGGTTATTTTCCGTTATTTTTTTAAGCCTGAAGACCTGAAGTCTGAAACGGTCCCCAGCAACGTCAGTTGTTTTGGAGAGCTCTGCAATTTACTTCACCTGGAAACCCAAGGGAAGCTTGTATCGACTAAAAAACTTTACCGGATTTTCTACTGGCATGGGGGTGAGTAGATAATGACTGAATTTTCATTTTTGGGTGAACTATTCCTTTAAGTTTGGTTACTTTTTTCAGCAAGGAATGTTCTGGAAAGCATTTCTTTAAGAGGCGTCAGTGTTGTGTTACGATATGCCTTCAGAGTTCTGCTTTATTATATTTGAGAACGAATAGGCTGCAGTGGCAGGTCAAGTCTTTATGTACAACAGAGGCATCATGGGAAATTTCTACCTTGTCTACTGCTGTAATAATCTAGGACAGTGGTTTTCGGTCCTGGTCCTCAGGACTCAGAGTCCTGCTGGTTTTCATTCCCAGTAAATCAGGGACTGAATTACACCTGAGATGCCAGGTGAGATAAAGTGTTTCAATAAAAATTATATTAATTGATAAATGGTAAATGATAATTACAGAATATATAACTTCATTTTATTTTTTTTTCAAAGTGCAGAGAAAAATAGCAAAACTGCTCAGTCTACAAAGAATCCCCCTTTAGACTTAACTAAAGATCAAGAACCACAACAATACTTGAATTTCAGCATCTTTATTGGTCAGGTATACAAACAAATGACAAAAGTATCATCATTTGCTGTTCTCACTCCTCATTCTTGGTTCCAGTGGCTGTGAGTTTAACAGTTCAGCCTTTTGGCACACACAGAGGTAAACTCACTATCACATCTCTTATCGTTCCAGTGGCTCTCCGCTGTAAATTACAAAAGAGACCGTTTTTAGATCAGATGAAACCAAAAATGTGATGTGACTCTAGATAGAGAAGTGTGCTTGTTACTCTACCTCCATGGTTCATCTCAATACAGGGTTCTCTTCCTCCAGAGTTGTTGGGCTCTCCACTGTTCCAGAGCAGATAATCAAAGCTGGAGCCGTCGCTCCAGAACCACGTGCGATCCTGTTAACAGACAAATTGAATCACTTGTTATTTTTGGTAACTTGGACAAAGTTGTAGCTGTTGAAATTGTCTGATGTATTTTGCATAGCGCGCTGTAAATTTGTTGTATCACACCTCAACCTGCTCCAAGAGACACCATCATATCTACATCCACTTGACTGGCCAGTGTGTTTTATATGAATTCATCTGCAGAATAAATATTGTGGGAAAGGATTTTCTAAACAATTTAAAAACTTCACATTTCTTCCCATAAATAGGTTCTTCTATTCAGTCTGTGCTGAGACCAGGTCTCTCTTGTGAATGAGACCCCGTGTCTCAATGAGATTACCTGTCTAAATAAAGGTTTAATAATAATAAAAAGAATGAAGGCTCTATCATTGATGTGTGAAATACGGGAGTTATCCTTAATTCTGCTGTCATTAGTCTCAGTGTAGGTAAGTGGGACAGAGGACGAGAAGCTCTGCTGCCTGTCTTCATCTTTGTTTTAATTCATATATTTGTCAGACAACTCAAAGACTGAAACAATCCTAAATGAGCACTACCACTCTGAGACTAAACTTCAAGAGCTGAGGGGTCAGATCTGACTTTGGAGACTCATGGGTGTATTTGCATGTCACCACCAGATGGATAAATGGAGCGAAGCCTGCGAAGCTAGTTCAGGCAGACAACTTGAGTCGCACTGCGGTCACGTGATACACACACTACTCATACAACTCTTACCAAGCGCCCCCCTCTCAATAAGGCGGTCTATTTAAGCTTCCCACACCTGCTACCACACTTTCGCATTGCCATGCTGCTGCTACGCTGCTCAGACTGCTGGTTACTGCTGCTTAGTATTGCTGCTACTAACCATACATCATTTTATCATCCCCACCTCCACCCCAGCATCCACCTGTAGGCTCTGATTCTAGGTCTCCCCCGGGGCCGGGGGGGAAGTTCCCTATTGTCACTCCCTGCTCTCTTAGGCTAGCTAGGTGCACGCTTGCAGGGAGTGACAGGATCAGAGCCTAGACGCCAAACTAAACTCTGTGTATATATATTTGCATTCATTCTCATTCAATAATCTGTTTATGTGAGTTGGCAGACTGAAATACATTTGAACACTTCAAACTTTAGCCTGAGCCTTCTGCTGCCAAAATCCTCTTCCCACGGCGCAGCCGAGGGCATCACGCAGCAAATTCAGGTCAGCCAGTCAGTCAGGTAACGCTTAGTGAGATGTCGCTTCGTGAGATGGCCTCTAGAGAGCGTTTTTGCCTAAGAGATCAGAGCCCAGAGCCCCGAGTCTCTTGACAGAGGAATGGGCCGGGAGTGAATTTGACGACGTAACGTTCCGGTTCTGAAAATAAAAATACAGAGCAGTGCCGGTGGTTGTACCTGTGTTAGGAGCTTAAACTACTGGCTCGGTTCATTTTATGACCAAAGTTTTTTGGCTGGCCGGTGTTTGGACCTTCGGGCAAATCACAGTGCTTAAAAACGGAAAACTCCACTCAACCGGGATGCCAGGCGACTTTAAACAAACGCACAATCAAATGACAAGCACAGACAGTTTACTCTGAGCCGCGGAGCTGACAGGTTGTGTTGTGAAAATGTCGAGAAAGAAGAAACTACACATTCTTTCCTATTTTCAACCCAATGTAAGTGATAAAACAATGTGTTCAAGTGAATTCAACTTGTTTCTATGAAGTAGCACCGTTCTGAGCGAAGCTGGGCTGCTGTATTTCTGCCTCTCCACCATGTTGACATTCCAAAACAGCCCAATGGATAGTCAATAATTCTGTCCTTTTTCCGACGGATCAGTGTGGCCACAGCTAGTGGAATTCTACACACGCGCCGTGGGCTGGTACAGGATCTGTACTTGTTTGCTATACAGATGTGTTTGAATGACAGGAAACACACTCAACACTAGACTGGATTGATCTGAGTAAACAGATGAGTTTGCTACCTGAGCGTTATCAGAGCCACCGATCCAGGTTTCGGGTAAACTACCGCTGCTCCCCTTCACCATCGCCTGGATGAACTCGTACTCCTCCAAGCTGTGGACGGAGGCAAGGTTGGCACCTAAGGTCAAACAATGTTGCTGTAAAAGAAGAGAGAAACCGCTCTTAATGCAGAAAGACACAGTTTGGTCTCATCAAGAGTCTGCACTTCCAAAACTTTGAATGCAATCTTCTGTAATAAATATTGCATATATTTCTTCAATGGCTGTAATTCATTTCATGGTGACAGCATCACCTGTGAAGTTGGCAGTTCATGGCGGTTGACAACCATCAATCAAGCAGATATCTGATATTTTGTGTTGATATTCAATATCTCTATTTTAATGCCAAAAAATCAGGGTTTCCCTCTGAATTTTATTCTTGTCAGGGTGGTATTTACCACTAACTATCACTGGACTCACAAAATATCACTTTTGAGGATGAAATAATCCCAATTTATTTATTAATATTAGGTAAGGAAATACTGCGGTAGCCGTTATATTTGAAGTGGATATATAGCATTTGTGAATGAACCCCTTCAGGCCGTACCTCTGCCTGTACCCAGTTCACTGGGTTGTTGTTGAAGATGAAGCATCTGGATCCATATGGGCTCCAGCCTAACGCACAGCTGGGATCCGGCTTCTTTGCTGCTGGAAAAATGGATAAAAGTGTGGACTCATTAACTGATGATCACAGCCTCGTTTCCCTAAATGTATCTTCACATTACAGTTAGATTTTGCTCTAGTCAAAACCAATGGAAAATTATTATCTTAGTGCTAAAATGCTTTTGGGAAACTGGGCCCTGGTCTCAAATGTAGCTATATTTTTAATGTTTCTTTTTACATGGACAGATGCAACCACAATAGCATTCTGCAAACAAATCCTTGTAGAATTGTATCGCAGTATTTAGTTGATGGTATTGAGTTTTTAATATCCATTGAGCAGATTGGTACATATATATGGGTTCAGGGGCACTTCAGCAGTATTGTGCACTATCCCTACAGGGAATTGAACCAGCATCTCTTTACCTTGTAGGCAGCCTCTCTAACCATCATGCCAGCCTCCGGCTTTCATTATCTTTTAAAGAGACATTATATTACAGTTTGATCTCAGATTGTACAGCTGAGTACAAACAGCCAAAGAGAAGGAGAAGAACTTTAATTGAGTGTTTTGGGGTCGGATGAATTCAAGTCGCTGTCCAGGCTATTCTGTGCTCTGCTCTGCACTGGTCTCCACTTGGGGCTCTAAGGTTAAGCCTAAAAACTATGAGAACCTGACTGCAGTGTTAACCAATCAGGTTGAGAGTCTAAAAAGGGGAGGCAGGTTCAGTGTCTTGGCGAGTCTCGCCTGTTGCACCGCTGAGAGCGAAGGCACAGAGAAGAAAAAAGGTCCACATTGTTTATAGTGGTGAACTGGGGTCTGTCTCACGAAGCGAGTTCAACAAAGTCAGGCTATCTTTGTGTTAGCTGGCTTCACAAAACCAAACAGCGGCGTTTCTGAAAACAACACGGATAGACCTAAATTTCAAGCTGTGAAAGGCCAGTACTTGTACTCCGCTGTTTCAACTTTGATGAAACATACTGATTGGCCTAAGGGGGCCTGCATCATTCATGGGGGTCGACATGTTTACTTGTTTAAAAAAAGAAAGAAAGAAAAAGCAACCTGAGGAGCAACAGCAGCCAACATGACAACAGTGAAACTCAATGGGGAGAGCAAGGCATTCACACCGGCAGGGTTAGTGGTTCTATTCCCACTGAGGCAAAACACTCAATTAAAGTGTTGAGTTGTTCAAATGAATTTACTAACCCTCAGTCTTGTTCTGGTTCGCATCGCTCCCACTGACGTCTCCTGCTGTGGAGGACAAGGAGACAAGTGATCACACATTGCTCTCTCTCTCTCTCTCTCTCTCTCTCTCACACACACACACACACACACACACGCATGTGAGCAGCCTTACACACTGCAGTAGCCTTTACTGGTTTCCCGTCATCATCTAGAAAAGAGTGTGCAAAAACATTTAATGAGTTCTGTCCATACAGACTATTGGATGTTAACTGATGTTAACTGGGCTAATTTCCCTCCAGTGGCTTGGAGAAAAAGTCACTAAATAGATACATAGATACATTCTGACATTGTGTCTTTGATGTTATGTCCAAACTATTGGTTTAATCCAAATCACACACTTTTTTTTTTCAAATGTTCAGGGATTTATCTTGGTGACATATTGCTAATTTACATAGTAACATAGTACAGACACACAGTGCAGGGACAACAGGACATAAGATAGACGGTAAGCTGTACATCACTTTCCACTGTGCATTCACAAGTATACATTCATTCCAGGTACTCCACTGTTTCAACTTTGATGAAACATACTGATTGGCCTAAGGGGGGCCTGCATCATTCATGGGGGTCGACATGTTTACTTGTTTAAAAAAATAAATAAAGAAAAAGCAAACTGAGGAGCAACAGCAGCCAACATGACAACAGTGAAACTCAATGGGGAGAGCAAGGCATTAACACCGGTAGGTTAGTGGTTCTATTCCCACTGAGGCAAAACACTCAATTAAAGTGTTTGAGTTGTTCAAATGATTTTACTAACCCTCAGTCTGGTTCTGGTTCGCATCGCTCCCACTGACGTCTGCTGCTGTGGAGGACAAGGAGACAAGTGATCACACATTGCTCTCTCTCTCTCTCTCTCTCTCTCTCTCTCTCTCTCTCTCTCACACACACAAACACAAACACACACACACACTCACACACACGCATGTGAGCAGCCTTACCCACTGTAGTAGGTGCTACTGTTGTCCCGTCATCATCTAGAAAAGAGTGTGCAAAAACATTTAATGAATTCTGTCCATACAGACTATTGGATGTTAACTGATGTTAACTGGGCTAATTTCCCTCCAGTGGCTTGGAGAAAAAGTCACTAAATAGATACATAGATACATTCTGACATTGTGTCTTTGATGTTATGTCCAAACTATTGGTTTAATCCAAATCACACATTTTTTCTTCCAAATGTTCAGGGATTTATCTTGGTGACATATTGCTAATTTACATAGTAACATAGTATTTACTGACACACAGTACAGGGACAACAGGACATAAAATACACAGTGAGGTGTACATCACTTTCCACTGTGCATTCACAAGTATACATTCAGGTTACATTAATAAAAGACGACTTCACAGTTCAGTGTCATTACCTGCATTTCCTTTTAAAGCAAAGGTGGCACAGAGAAGAATAGAGACGATCAGCATCATTTTGACGACACCCTGCACTCTGGCCAATGAAAAGACATATTTACTAAACTCACTGAGAATCACAGGTTTGATTCCTGCTGAAGAGTCGTTCAGTAACATGAAGCTGTCCCTGACCTCTGACCCCTCTGGTGACACGCATGCATGTGTCTTAGAGGGCGATACAAATTCATATTTAACAGTGAAATATAAATATGAAATAATTTCCTGAACACAAACACATTAACACACAGAATATGTGCAACTTCTATTGCGAGGTCTCAAAAACACACAGCCAAATAAAGACTGGACTTACCGTTAGGCCTGAAAATGAGAATCTCCTGAGTTTCAGTCGGATCTGGCCAAACAGAGAAAGGGGAGCACTAATATATAGCCAAGATCAAGGAAACGTGTTTATTTTACCATCACCTGCTAACTTGTGGTTTGTTTGAATTGTGGTAAATTTGGCCCCATCATTGGTATGATTCAGTGAATCTAAAGGTCAAAGGAGTGGGCCGCTGATGTTCCTGTGTGTACCACGAAATAATGTGCAAACCTGATTAGACAGTGATTTATTAAGACAAATTCTGCCAAAGTAAATGAAGGCAGACCAGTGGCATGCACACAGTCTCTAAGGGGCAGGGGGAAAAATTAAAAAGGGGCATCTCTTCCGCCCGCACCAATTCTAACCCACCTGGTTTGTGGAGGCATAAACACACACACACCTTATGCAAGAGTACGTCTTTCAGTGGCATGGACACTTTCTGTCCTTTCTGTTGTTTACAGAGGAAAAAGATGACTAACACTAGAAAAAGAAGTCCCACCATTTTTGGGGTGAGGCTGAAATTGTCACCATGCTCAGGATTTTGAGGGAAATGGATATCTTTAAGTTTCCAATAAAGGGTTAAACTGTCCGTGTGCTCCAGTGATTCTCCTTTGTCCTATTAATCAGACTTTGCTCCGTAACATGTAAACGGAAATATGAATGAAATAGTTCTATAAGCAAACCATGTATACAGCTTAATCAGAATATTGTCTTATTTAGAATGAGGCCAATAGTCGGACTATTGCTGCCCATCTGAATGTAGTCACTGATACTGACAGGCTTGGTTTGGCATGATGGTTTTGCATCTGTTGGAAGAAATGAACAAACTCATCTATTTCACTGTGGTCCTGTGTAGCTCAGTGGATTAGTTTAGTTTAGTTTAGTTTAGTTTAGTTTAGTTTAGTTTAGTTGAGTTTAGTTTAGTTTAGTTTAGTTTAGTTTAGTTTAGTTTAGTTTAGTTGGACAATTTTAACATACATGATGTTTGTACATAAAATCGTCAAGGATAACACAATAAAGTCAGAGACTTATTTCCGGTGTGGTCCTTGGTGGAACATGTACAGATAAGATGGTCGCAGACGTCACCGGCAGTCAACAGTTTCATAACACCAGTTAAATACCAATCCCCTATCACCAATCACAAAAAAATACATTCTATTAAAATCACACATAATCACACATTTCCTGTCTTGGCTCTAAAAACAGTTTTGGAAAATGTATAGGTAGCCTAATGTTTCATAAGAAATGTTAAATACACACACAGTAAATATACCATCCTATAAAAAAAATCCTATAAAAAATAAATACACACTCACTGTTTGAAAATAGCTCATTCGAAAAAGAATAAGAATGATATTCTTTATTGTCAAAGGTAGCTTGTTCTACTGAGCGGCTCCAGAGCGCAGAAAGGAGCATTTACCCATCATTGTTTTAAACCTGGTCAGACTCAAGTTGGCAAAGCTTGCTCTGGTACAAAAGCACTGAACCTCTCTGACTTTTGAAAAGAAGTTTAGCAGGTACACTGGGGCCTTGTTGTTTATAATCTTGTGGACCATGGTTAGTTGCAGCTGAGTAGCTCGAGCCTCCACAGGCAACCAACCCAGTTGGTGGAATTGCTCTCTGCCCACATGATCTCTGAAGTCAAGGCCAGCACCACACTGACTAGTTTATTTTGGGAGGTTTGGAGCAGTGGGTGGAGCAGTGTAACAGTGTAGAGCGTTTTGGATAAAAGTGTCCTCCAGATGACACACTGGATGATACTGTGTGGTCAAAAACAAAAAATAAATAAATCCCGGTCAAGGAGAATGCAGTGATGATGCAATGATGTCTGGACTCTCAAACCAAACTCAAACTTGCTCTCCAAACCATATTGTGCAACCTTATTATGCTTTCCAAAGTCGTTAGTCATCAAGGACAAGTAATAGAAAGTTTGGCCGTTGTGAACAACTCCAGCAGTGTGGTTACAATGAAAAGATTAACTTGACAGAAGTCACGGGCCAACACAAAAGTCAGTGTTAGACTGCATGTTCTATCTTCATGTCAGTTTTTGTCTGTGTCTTTCTACCTTCTGTAATGTTTTGTCTATCTGTCTGTCTTATCAAATTGTGCTTGGACCCCGCAATCGCCGCTTGCGGCTATATTTTTAATTTCATCTGCCATTCTGATGAATAGAGGTGAGACTGTTGTCCTGAAGTGTTTATAGAACTCAGCGGGGTATCCGTACATTCCTGGTGCTTTATTATTTGAAAGTTGTTTGAGTGCTGTTTTGTATTCTTTTGTGGTCAGTGGAGTGTGCAAGGTTTCAATCTGATCTTTGTTCAGTTTTGGTAGTGTAATGTTACTTAAAAGGTTTTCGATTTCTAATATGTTTTTTTTCTTTTTCTGTTTTTTCTGTAATTGGCTGTAATATTTTATAAAAATATTGTTTATGGTCTGTGGATCATGGGTGATTTTCCTCGCTGAGTCCTTTATTCTTGAAATGATTGATTTCTCTTTGTTGCGTTTGAAGTGATTTGCCAAGTATTTTCCAGATTTATCATTATGTTCAAAGTGATTATGGCGTAATCTTTGCAATAAGAATTGTGTTTTTTATTGATAATATTGTCCAATTGCAATTTCTTTTCTCTGATTTCCTTTAGAAATTGGAATTTGGTCTGTGGGTTTTACTGTGTAGGAGTTGTGTACGTGTTTTAATTTTTGTTCCAGATTGTTTTCCTGTTCTTGTTTATTCTTTTTTTATGCATTGAGTATGAAATGATTTCCCAGTGGAATGCCAATTTTTAGAGTGACTTCTGGTGGATGATCTGTCTTGCATTGGTTTGATGACTGTATTAAAGTCTCCCCCAATGATGATAGTTGATGTTGAAAAATCGAGTAATGATGGGAAAAAATTATTTAAGAAAAAGGTTGGATCGTCTGTATTTTGACCATAAATACTAGCGATGGTTATATTGCTGTTGTTGATTGAGCCATTAATAATAACAAAACGGCCTTCAGCCACTGATAACAGGAGCAAACACACACCCACACACACCCACACACACACACACAAACCCACACACCCATCCCCATCCCTCAACCAATGGGAATCTCCTTACTTCATCTTCATGTTTGACTGATAACAGGAGTAAACACCCACCCACACACCCATCCCCATCCCTCAACCAATGGGAATCCCTGCTTTGTCTTCATGTTTGTGTTAACTACTATTCACACAACTAGTCATTCATTCATTTTCCTCTCCTTTGCTTCAGTGTGCATCTCAGCATCACTGAGATACTGAAACAAATGTCCATTTACCCACCGAGGTTTCTCTTCAAACATCAGTGTGTTCATGTTGTTTTGTCTTGAAGAAATCAACAACATTTTTCATTCATTTCCACTGATGGAAATTCAGACAAAACAATAAATACATTTACATGAAGTATGCAAAAGCAGCTGTCTTTTACCAATCATAATTTAATAAAACATGTAAAATCCCCAAGGACCCTTTAATTTCTCAGCTGCATTCAATCAACAGAAGGACCAACATCCATTTTGCTCTGGTTCCCCAAACTTTCTCCACTGACAACAGGACAGGGACCTTTGTGCTAAAGGGGAATTCCATCAAAACTGACTTTTGGACGTTTTAGAAAGACAAATTAAAGACTTTTTAAGACCTTTTTAAACTGTTTTAAAAACCAAAATGAGGAAACAAAGATGGCAGAAACAGCCTATTTCTGATTTTACATAGCTATAGTTCTGAGACTTTAAATGGGCAGTGTAATAAAAAGGGAAACAGGACATCATTAAGGAACAAGATGTCCAACTGTGTTTATTAAAGCAGATATGAAAAAAACAACAAAAAAACTATTGTACTACTAACCCTGTTCTGTATTCATCCAAGAGTTACTAGATGGTAAAAAAAAATAAGACCTCTAATAACTGTACTTAAGATGTTTTAATACTTTTCAAGACCTTAAATTTAGACAATTTATTTTAAAACTTTTTCAGCCTTTTTAAGGACCTGCAGGTTTTGATTTCTCAACATCACTGAAAATGCAATCCTATGACATCAGGATTGCATCGTCTTAGCTGGTCAATGAATATTTCATTGCTAGTCACTTTGCTGTACTTTGCCTACATTAAACATCTAGAATTATGGGGGAAATGTAGATGTTTAACAAGGGCAGGGGATTAAATGGTTGTTTAGAAAATTTTCTTTCAACCATCTCAGGCAATGAAGACTATGATGTCACTACAAAATTGATATGTCAAGCAGCGATAAACGCCTCAAGGATAGTGTTACGGCTATTTTGAGGGCCAATTTGATTGTTCTTCCTAGTGAAGAAGGGATCACATAGCCTTTGAGTCTGGTGTGGGTCAACATGGTTTGTCTTTTGAGCAACAGAAATAGTTGTTGGGTATGCAGCTGGAACAGGAGAAAATGAAGTTGCATATGATGTTGGAACAGGAGAAATTAAAATGTGGCCTTGAGAGGGAAAAGCAACAAGTTGAGCATATGAAGTTGGAGGTACAGCACTGCAAACTGCCTCTAATAAAGGGCAAGAGGGCAAGCTTTCAGATGATGGTCAAACCCTTGCTGGTGGTCCTGGTGCTCCAAGGTTTGATGTCTCTGGTAATCTGCGGTTAGTGCCAAAGTTTAATGAACGTGACCCTGACACTTGTCTCTTTGTTTGAACGCATTGCAGATTTTAGGAATTGGCTTGATCCTGACCGCACTTTGCTGTTGCAGTGTGTCCTGACCGGGAAGGCCCAAGAGGCTTATTCAGCCCTAAGTGCTGTTGATTGTGTGGTGTATGCAAAAGTTAAAATGGCAGTCCTGAAAGCTTATGAGTTAGTTCCAGAAGCTTATCGACAGAAGTTCAGAGGCTTGAAAAAAGGTGATAAACAATCGCATGTGGAATTTGCACGTGAGTTGCAGTGTCATTTTAATCGCTGGTGTATGGCTGCTAACATTGAGTCCCAGAAAGATTTGAAAAACTTGATTGTACTGGAGCAGTTCAAAGAATCAGTGACGAGTCATATTGCTACATATGTTAATGAGCACAAAGTCCGCACAGTATCGGATGCTGCTGTTTTGGTGGATGAGTCATTTCTGACCCACAAAAGGGGGTTTAGTGATCGGGGTTGGAGTAATGCAGGTCATGGGACAGCTTTGTTTGCCCAAAGTCTTTTGTACGAGATGGTGAAGCTGTAACTAAAAAAACAGTCTGGCCGTTTCCCTAACCAAGGCTGTCACTATTGCCAGGACAAGGGACACTGGAAAGATGAGTGCCCTCACTTTAAAGCTAGAAGTAAGACTAACTTTAATGCTAATGTGCAGCCTATGGCTTTGTTGGGTCCAGTCCAGAAATCCTTTATTTCCGTTGCCTCATCTCCAACCGATCAGCAGTCAAAGACTGTGAGTGAACTTGTTTGCTCTGTTGACGCAGAGTATTCCCCATTTGTAAGTGAGGGTTATGTGTCACTTGTAGGAGGAGAAAAAGTTCCTGTTAAAATCCCGTGGGATACAGGGGCTTTAGATTCTTTTATTTCAGAGTCTGTACTTTCTTTTTCTGAAGATTCAGACACAGGTGACAGTGTCTTGGCTCGAGGTTTTGGCCTGACCACTCTGAGTGTTCTTTACACAGAATTGAGCTCTATTCAGACTTGGTGCAGGGTGAAGTGGCAATAGGGGTGCGTCCTGCTTTGCCTGTGGAAGGAGTAGATGTCATTTTTGGTAATGGTTTGGCAGGTTGGCATGTTTGGCCTGATGTACCTCCACCTCCCATAGTGACATCATCACCTAACGTCTCTAAACAGCCAGATGAGATGGCGCAGATGTATCCGGAACTGTTTACTGAATGTGTGGTGACTCGTGCTATGAGTAAAGATGTGTCTAACTCTCTGGTCCCTCCTGAGCAGGAACAAGGTCAGTCTCCAGTCTCCTTCACACAACTCCTTGCCCCGTCCCTCGGAGGTACTGGAAGAACATGATCTAGATGAACAAGTTCCTCTGCCTCCCGCTCTGTCTTCTGTGTCTCGTGAAGAGCTGGTGAGGGAGCAGTTGTCTGATCCAACTCTGAAAGATCTTTTTGATTAGGTTATTCCCCCTGATCAAGTGACCAGTGTTGCTTCTGGGTACTACCTGCAGGGTAATTTGCTGGTGAGGAGGTGGGTTCCTCATGGTGAGCAATTGGTGGGTGATGCAATTGTTCATGTAGTTGCCATCCAAGTTTAGACATGATGTCCTGCAGACTGCACATGGTGATGTAGCTAGTTATGTAGGGATCAGGAAAACTTACAATCGCATTCTGAGACATTTCTTTTGGCCTCACCTTAAAAGAAACATAGCCAAGTTTGTTAAAGAGTGTCACACATGCCAGCTCACTGGAAAACCAAATCAAAAACTAAAGCCAGCTCCTTTGCACCCTATACCAGCTATCAGCTAGCCGTTTGAGCATCTCATTGTAGACTGTGTGGGTCCACTGCCACACTCAAAAACTGGTAGTCAATATCTTTTGACAGTAATGTGTGAGGTGACCAGATACCCTGCTGCATATGCTCTGCATTCCATCATGACTAGGTCTATTGTGAAGGCCTTAACAAATTTCATTTCTACATTTGGCATTCCCAGGATCATACAGAGTGATCAGGGGTCTAATTTCACACCTCACATGTTTGCTCAAGTGTTGAAACAGCTCAGGGTGAAACACAACCAGTCTAGTGCCTATCATGCACAGAGTCAGGGGGCGGTTTCATCGGTTTCACCAGACGTTGAAATCACTGTTGAGGGCCTACTGTGTTGAAATGGATGGGGACTGGGAGGAAGGCTTATTCATGCTGCCAGGGAAGTTTCCAATGAGAGTAATGGTTTTAGCCCAAACAAGCTTGTGTTCGGGCACACTGTCCATGGCCCTTTGGCTCTCCTGCAGGATGGGTGGAAACTGGATGAGCCAGTTCAAAATATCTTGGGTTATGTGAGTGATTTCAAACGCAGGTTGTACGAAGCTTGTCAATTGACAAATGAAAAATTGGGGGTTTCTCAAGTCAAGATGAAATGACTGTACGACCACAGGACAGAGAAACGTCTGTTCAGTCCAGAAGATCAAGTTTTGGTTTTATTGCCTATCATTGGTTCTCCTTTTCAAGCTAAATTCACTGGCCCTTACTCTGTAGTCAAGCAGGTTTCAGAATTAAATTACCTGGTAGCAACTCCTGACAGGAGGAAGTCCACTCAGGTTTGTCATGTGAATTTGTTTAAACCTTATTATGCTCAGTCTGTTCCAGGTGACACAGCTCAAGGTGTTAACATGACAGGAGGCAATGTTAGACCCGTTTTGTTGACTGGGACTGTGTACTCTTCTGCTCCAGACTCAGTGGCAGGGAGTGCTGGGGAGGGGATGAGTTCACCAGATGACTCCATCATCCGGAGCCAGCTAAAAAATTCAGAGTTCCTTGAAAATCTGGAGATGCAGTTGACTTACTTGCGAGAGTCAAAAGGTGTGGACATTATCAGAAAATATGTCTCTCTGTTTCCAGATACACCAAGCCACACAACGTGGATTGAGCACGACATTGACGTGGGAGAGTCAAAACCAATAAGACAATGCTTTTATAGGGTTCCTGTGGCAAAGCGGAAAGTGTTGGATGCTGAAATCAAGTATATGCTGGATAATAACATTGTCATTCCTTCTTTTTCCAGCTGGGCCTCTCCCTCTCTGTTGGTAGACAAGTCTGATTTAACACCTAGGTTTTGTAACGATTACCGAAAGGTCAACGCGGTGATGAAAACCTGATTCCTATCCTCTTCCGAGGATGGAAGACTGTATTGACCAAGTAGAAGCAGCTAAATTTGTCAGCAAGTTTGACAAATTCCTTTGACCGAGAGTGCAAAAGAGGTCTCGGCATTCATAACGCCTTCAGGCTTGTACTCCTATGAGGTTATGAGTTTTGGCCTACGGAATGCCCCGGCGACGTTTCAGCGCTTAATGAATCGTGTGGTTTCAGGCCTGCTGGGTTGCGCTGTGCCGGAACTGATGCAATTCCTTGGCATGGTCCAAGGTTCAGGTTCAGGCTCCAGGTTGATGCTAGTAATGTTGGAGCAGGAGCTGTTCTGCTGCAGATGGATGTGAAGGGAACCGATCATTCCATTGCTTATTCTCCAAGAAGTTCAACTCTCACCAGCGTAATTACTCTGTAATAGAGAAAGAGGCTCTCTCTTTAATCTAGGCGTTGCAACATTTCGAGGTGTACCGTGGCTCACCTGCTGCACCAGTGATTGTTTATGCTGATCATAACCCCCTAACCTTCTTGCATTCTCTGCAGAACCCCTACCAATGCCTGATGCACTGGTGCTTGCTTCTTCATGCTTCTTCAGAGGAAAAGAGAATGTGGTAACGGATGCCCTGTCCTGAATTTAAGGTTCCTGTGTACTCTCTATAAACTGTCCCCTGCTTTCTTTCTCTCTCCTTTATCCTTAAATTTCTCCTAGGTCGACAAGGTTGCTTGTTGAGGGAGTGGTGTAAGAGGTTGGAGGTGGACAGCAAAGTCTTGAGAGCGCTAAACAGGTTGTGGACAGTTTGTTACCTTACCATTTTGCATTGAAGTTTATTTTGGTTGCTGATAGCACCCTCTTAAGGGGGAGGGTGTCACGGCCCTGTCTTTTCTCCAGCCTTGTTTCTCTCTCTCCCTGGTGTCTTCTCTGTGTGCTGTGATTCCAGTGCTCGAAGTGGGGCAGTACTCACCGGTACGCAGTACCGGCACTTCTACATTTTACTCTTTGGCATACCGTGACTTTGTCTTGCGTACCGGCACTTCTCAATCGCTGTACTCTTTTCTGCCCTCTCCCAATCAGGATCTCTGGGCGAATCATGGCCCTAAATAAACTACATTACCCAGGGGGCACGGCGTGACAACAATCGGATCACCTGTTCCGCTCTCGTGTGTCTGCTTTTCCCTGTCGCCTGCTAGTACAGCGTCAGTAGCGTCTCAACAATGAGGGAATAAGAGGCGAGCCACTACTAAACTCTACTAGGACGGTCATTATGGCTGAATTGACTGTTCCATGAGAAGAGGGAATGGAGGCTGCCTTCGAGAGAAAGAAGGAAAGTACACAGAGCTGGCAGCTGTGTGCTCACAAGCAGGGTGAAGGGCGTTCACCTATCCAGTGGAAGTTGGTTGCAGAGGCTACACTGGAACATCCACCCAGTGGTTCCTGAAGTCTCTTGGGATCACAGGCTCCAAGCTGAGGAAGGCTCTCAAAGACCTGGCGGCGGAGGCAGAACAAGTCCCTGGAACCTGCACCTCTGGTACGGCTCAGAGGAGACCTGCCAACTCTGCGACTCCCAGAACCCGAGCTTGCAGCACATCCTTTCTGCCTGCAAGGCAGCGTTGATGCAGGGCCAGTACGGATGGCGCCACGACCGGGTCCTGCGTAAGCTAGCCGAAATCCTGGAGGCACGCAGGCTGGAAGCAAACAGGGCCAGCCCGGTAACATCACAGCGGCTGATCCAGTTTGTCAGGCAAGGGGGTGAGGCTCAGAGCAGCAGCACGAGGGAGTGGTCCCTCCTGTCACCCGGAGGCGAGTGGAACATGAGAGCTGACCTCGACCGCCAGTTGAAGTTCCCACAAGAGATCACCACAACCTCCCTACGGCCAGATATCTTGCTCTGGTCCACCTCTACTAGGACGGTCATTATGGCTGAATTGACTGTTCCATGGGAAGAGGGAATGGAGGCTGCCTTCGAGAGAAAGAAGGAAAAGTACACAGAGCTGGCAGCTGTGTGCTCACAAGCAGGGTGGAGGGCGTTCACCTATCCAGTGGAAGTTGGTTGCAGAGGCTACACTGGAACATCCACCCAGCGGTTCCTGAAGTCTCTTGGGATCACAGGCTCCAAGCTGAGGAAGGCTCTCAAAGACCTGGCGGAGGAGGCAGAACAAGGGAGCTTCTGGCTCTGGCTCTGAAGAAAGGACAAGGCGTGGCAAAAGCAAGGATCCTAGGGCTGGCTGCAGGGGACGGCAGGGAGATGTCCCTGCCGCTGCTCCCCCACCTTGAGATGTTCCGGGATTAAAGGAGCGAAACATCAGTGAAGGGTGGCTCCCGGCTGATGACCCTGCAGCCGGCACAATGGCACCGTCGGAGGTGCGTCAGGCAGAAATGCCCAGCAGGTGGACCCACCTGTGCTCACATCTAGTTAAACATTTATTGAAACAAATGTTTCTTGTTGTATTGGATGGGTTCTGAATTGAAGAGTAGATCCTAGTGATTCTTAATGGGCCTTAAAGTGATGGTCTACCAGGTATGTAAGTTTGCCAGTTAGTACGCCAACACAAACTTGCCAGAGTTTTAAATGCAGTTTGGCGCAATGAGAGAGAGAGACAGAGAGAGAGAGAGAGAGAGAGAGAGAGAGAGAGAGGAGTTTACCACTAAATCACAGTAACACACCGACCATTTCATAGCCTGATTATGTCTTTGTGTGTGTTTTTTTCCGCCTAAGCTGTGCTGTCAGATTTATCTAGGGATCACAAGAAAGGAATGTAGGAGCGTAATCTTTGAAAATAACTGGGAATATCTATCCCGACCTATCCCGCAAAATCATTTTCTAGGATTGTCTTGTAATAATATGGTAGCACTGGAGGGCCCTGTGTGTGTGTGTGTGTGTGTGTGTGTGTGTGTGTGTGTGTGTGTGTGTGTGTGTGTGTATGTGTGCGTGCGTGCGTGATTAATAACTACCGGTGTTTAAGTTGAACCCAGGGAGTGTGTGTCAGTTTGCATGTTAGCATCTGTGTATACGGAAGCATCCTCCTGCTTAACCAGAAGCACTTAGAGGAATCCATGCTAACGCTTTAGCATACACTATGCTGAGTGATAGTAGGCGACTAGCAACATCTCAAAAGTGAGAAAAGGAGAATTTGTAAAAGCTAAATGGTAAAGCAATCTTAAATTTACACAAAATATGATATAAAAACATATATATTGAGTTACTGATATTTCATTTTTAACGTTAATAATCACTTTTATTTATTTAACATTAAGAATCTACATGCTACCAACTTTTTATTCTTAAAAGGTCAGAGTTTGGATAATGTTTACTGCCCTACTATCACTCAGCATAGTGTATGTCGAAGTGTTAGTATGAAGCACCGGAGCAAATGATGTAGGCTACCAGGGACACATGGGGTGCATTCCATTTGGCGAAAATGCGTCCTCTCCTCCGTCCTCTCGGCCTCGTCTCCTCGCTGTCTCGGCATAGAAAAATGAGCTGCCATCATTAAGGATGTTCCAATTGGTTAAAAGACGCATGAAGGATCCTTCATGTCTCCTCGCCTCCGTCCTCCAATAAGGCGTGGTCGGAGGATACTCATGTGTATCCTCCATGCGGAAATAATGAGTGAAGTCAATTAACCATTGGCACGTGCGGATATAAGCCCACCTCCATACCATCAGAAAACGTGCCGAGATTGGAGAATATATAACAAGTTGGGGCTACTTACACCTGTGGATTTTTTTTCTGCCAAACAGAAATAGCATAGGTTTTAAATGTTATTTTATTTTTTGTTTATTAAGGGTTACGTTAAATGTTCCTATACTGACAGATCTCTTGTAGTTGTAGGATGTCAAACTTTTCCCAAATAGGCATAAGTAAATGAGCTTAAGGCTTGAATGTGATTATAGGGACAGAGGAGGAGACGCGCCAGCTGATCCTCCAGCGCATAGAGAGGGTGAGTGGGGGGCAAGTAACGTGAATCTTATATGGAGATATTTTATAGGATTTCATTTTTCATTAATATGAACGACAGTCCATGATCTAATGGGCCTGAATAATAATCCGTTCATAGGACATAGACATAGCCTATAAATGCACACATGCGATTCTTTTACCATGCGCGTCTCTTTAGGACCTCAAGTCACCAGCGACGGGCACTGGGACTGAGGATGGGGAGCAAACGGCTGCAACCTGGCTCTGGTTCTCCCTCATGCATGAGGCTACCGGCGGGAGGCCATCGGCGCTCCCTCCCGCTTTAATAGACTCATGTGTGGAGGACCAGCAGCCGGAGTCAGCCGCTGTGCGCTCCCCATCCAGCCCCAATCCCAGTCCCCCTGGTGAGCAACCGAGGCCATCAGATACTGCTGCCCGCTCCGATGTGTGACCTCCGCGGCTTCCTCGGGTCCCCCAGCAGCCAAGAGGCAAAGAGGAGAGGGAGCACTGCTGGGGTTTCTCCGGGAAGAGGCGGCCAAGGACGCACGGGCTGAGCAGCAGACGGAGCAATCTTTAACTATATTAGAGAGAATGGCAGACAAGATGTGACCCCCCCCCGCCCCCACCCCCCACCCCCCCCGCCCCACCCTTCTTTTTTTTAAATTTTTATTTAAAAAAATAAAAATGCAAGTTTCTCTGCCTTTTAGGCGTAGCCTACCTCTGTTTCCATTCTCACCATATTCATAACCTTGGTCACGGTGCGTAATGACTGTTGCCATGACAGGACATATTTTCATCATAAAGGCCGGTTTGTCTTTTGGTGGAATCATTTCTGTGTCTTCTCTGGATCACCAGTTGGTTTGCTGTGTTTGTTTGATGTGTCTCTCATTCTGTATTCATCATTCTTGTGAATTGTGTTTGTGTGTGTTGCCATATATTTCTCTTAGGGAGAATACATTCTTCTAAACCCCATTAAAAGCATTTCATTGTTTAAATCGCACATTATGCTCTTACAGCTAGATCTGTGGGTATTTGGGAATTTAATTATTTATTTAGGAATAAAAAGAAAGCACTTTGGTTCATTGCCAGTGAGATGTCAAACAGCCCACATGATCGTTGTCTAATCCAGGTCGCATAAAGGATAAAAGTTGGACAATAACGCACAGACACACATCAGCTCAAGACATTTCTTTAATAGCCCAATAATAATCTCATTTGTATAGCACCTTTCTTATCAGTGCTACAAAGTGCTTCACAAAATTAAAATGTAGCATACAGCAGACAGAATAAAAAAACAATATAAACAGGAAACGGGACACTTTTTAGGCGTTAGGAATTTCTTTTAAGTGTTCTACCTTCATGAGGTAGACAAGGCTCATTAGAGGCTGGCATAATTTAGATGAATTAAATATTAATCTGACCTTTGCTAAACGCTTTTATGTGGATAAAACACAAGCCTTTCAATAATTTAGACAGCTGTCATCCTGCGTGGGAGGAGCCGCAACGCTTCAAACGTCAGTTCAATATGGCGCGGCAGGACGTTCCAATTGACAAGCCAGGTTCACTCGCCTCCTCGCATCTTCTCCTCGTTTCCTCCGTGACCTTTGACCGAGGAGTCGAGGAAGAGACGCGAGGCGAGGAGACGAGGAGAAATTGTTACCAAATGGAATGCACCCACGGATGATTTCGGTGTGTATGTTCTCATCACTTAATGGGTAAGTTAACAAATGGGCTGATCTCCCCAAAACGTGGTCCATTCCTTTAAGTTGAAAAGAAGAAAATGTGCACAAATGTGTCAGCGTCTGTCTTTACATGCATATTAACATGCTTCTATATCTGTGTGTTTATACACACTCATGCGTCCTCCAGCTTAGGGGGCGGCCACACTGATCACATGGAGTCCAGCTACAGCCATGTGACACTGAACCTCTACCTGCTCACTCATCAGTCGCTCTGAATAAGAGAATCAGCTAAATACCTGAAATGTGAGTGTGAAATGAAATGTGGGGACAGGTCATGGATGCTGCATTTGAGATTCTCTCCCTCCATCTATTTCTACTCTTATGTTGAGTTTCAGACAGAATATTTTACACAGTGAAAAAGACAATCAACAAAGACATGAAAACATGGAATCAATGTCCAACCCCTTTATTTAAAATGAGAATCCAATACATTTAACATTACTGGAAATCAAACTATTATCTTTGTTTACTGTAAAAAAGACATTTGACTGTAAAACCTGCACTGAAACCTGCCTCACCCTGCCTCAGCTGCTAACCCCCCTAACAATTTCATTAGCATGGCTTTTAATGGAGAGTTTTAGTGTCACATTATCTAAATTAAGCTTTTTTTTTTATCCTGCAAAGAATACAATTCTGGGGGAAGTATTGAATATTTTGGGGGCATTTTTATTATGGAAATGGTCAATTAGACTATCGGCAGCTTCAATCCAAAAACACTGGTATTGGTATCGGCCTTCAAAGATCCATATCAGTCTAATCAGACTATCAGCTGTCACGTTTCCAAGTAATGACCGAAATGTAGCAGTCAGTGTTAAAGTGTTTCAATAAAAATTATATTAATTGATAAATGGTAGCATAATATGATAACAATAATAATAATAATAATAATAATAATAATTATAGCATAACTGCTCAGTCTACAAAGAATCCCCCTTTAGACTTAACTAAAGATCAAGAACCACAATACTTGAATTTCTTTACTGCTTCAACATCTTTATTGGTCAGGTATACAAACAAATGACAAAAGTATCATCATTTGCTGTTCTCACTCCTCATTCTTGGTTCCAGTGGCTGTTTGGGGCGAGTTTAACAGTTCAGCCTTTTGGCACACACAGAGGTAAACTCACTTTCACAAGTCCAATCGTTCCAGCCTTTCTCCCCTGTAAATTACAAAAGAGAGTTTTTAGATCAGATGAAAACAAAAACGTGATGTGACTCTAGATGTTAGAGAAGTGTGCTTGTTACTCTACCTCCAAAGTCCATCTGAATACAGGGCTGTCTGCCTCCATAGTTGTTGGGCTCTCCACTGGCCCAATACTGATAATCAAAGCTGGAGCCGTCGCTCCAGAACCACGTGCGATTCTGTTAACAGAGAAATTGAATCACTTGTTATTGTTGGTAACTTGCACAAAGTTGTAGCTGTTGAAATCGCCTGATGTGTTTTGTATTGTGTGCTGTAAATTTGCTGTATCACACCTCAACCTGCTCCAAGAGACACCATCTATATCTACATCCACTTGACTGGCCAATGAGTTTTATTTGAATGAATCTGCAGAATAAATGTTGTGGGAAAGGACAATACGCACCAAGATCAATTTACGTTCAATTCATTCCATTCAGGAAGGGGATTTTCTAAAGAATTTAAAAACTTCTGTGCTGAGAATGAAGGCTCTATCATTGGTATGTGAACTGCACTTTTGATTTGCATTTTGAATGGAGGGAATTGAAGGGAGTTATCCCTAATTCTGCTGTCATTAGTCTCAGTGTAGGTAAGTGGGACAGAGGCTGAGAAGCTCTGCTGCCTGTCTTCCTCTTTGTTTGAATTCATATATTTGTCAGACAACTCAAAGACTGAAACGATCCTAAATGAGCGCTACCACTCTGAGACTAAACTTCAAGAGCTGATGGGTCAGATCTGAATTTTGAGACCTCTGGGTGTATTTGCATGACACCAGATGGAGAAATACATTTGAACACTTCATACTTTAGCCTTCTGCTGCCAAAATATTTTTTGACAGACAGGAAACACACTCAACACTAGACTGGATTGATCTGAGTAAACTGATGAGTTTGCTACCTGAGCGTTATCAGAGCCACCGATCCAGGTTACGGGTAAACCACCGCTGCTCCCCTTCACCATCTCCTGGATGAACTCGTACTCCTCCAAGCTGTGGACGGAGGCAAGGTTGGCACCTAAGGCCAAACAATGTTGCTGTAAAAGAAGAGAGAAACCGCTCTTAATGCAGAAAGACACAGTTTGGTCTCATCAAGAGTCTGCACTTCCAAAACTTTGAATGCAAACTTCTGTAATAAATATTGCACATATTTCTTCAATGGCTGTAATGCATTTCATGGTGACAGCATCACCTGTGAAGTTGGCAGTTCATGGCGGTTGACAACCATCAATCAAGCAGATATCTGATATTTTGTGTTGATATTCAATATCTCTAAATTTAAACATTTTAATGCCAAAAAATCAGGGTTTCCCTCTGAATTTTATTCTTGTCAGGGTGGTATTTACCACTAACTATCACTGGACTCACAAAATATCACTTTTGAGGATGAAATAATCCCAATTTATTTATTAATATTAGGTAAGGAAATATTGAGGTAGCCGTTATATTTGAAGTGGATATATAGCATTTGTGAATGAACCCCTTCAGGCCGTACCTCTGCCTGTACCCAGTTCAGTGGGTTGCTGTTGAAGATGAAGCATCTGGATCCATATGGGCTCCAGCCTAACGCACAGCTCTCCCCGACATCCGACTTGTCTGCTCCTGGAAAAATGAATAAAAGTGTGGACTCATTAACTGATGATCACAGCCTCGTTTCCCTAAATGTATCTTCACATTACAGTTAGATTTTGCTCTAGTCAAAACCAATGGAAAATTATTATCTTAGTGCTAAAATGCTTTTGGGAAACTGGGCCCTGGTCTCAAATGTAGCTATATTTTTAATGTTTCTTTTTACATGGACAGATGCAACCACAATAGCATTCTGCAAACAAATCCTTGTAGAATTGTATCGCAGTATTTAGTTGATGGTATTGAGTTTTTAATATCCATTGAGCAGATTGGTACATATATATGGGTTCAGGGGCACTTCAGCAGTATTGTGCACTATCCCTACAGGGAATTGAACCAGCATCTCTTTACCTTGTAGGCAGCCTCTCTAACCATCATGCCAGCCTCCGGCTTTCATTATCTTTTAAAGAGACATTATATTACAGTTTGATCTCAGATTGTACAGCTGAGTACAAACAGCCAAAGAGAAGGAGAAGAACTTTAATTGAGTGTTTTGGGGTCGGATGAATTCAAGTCACTGTCCAGGCTATTCTGTGCTCTGCTCTGCACTGGTCTCCACTTGGGGCTCTAAGGTTAAGCCTAAAAACTATGAGAACCTGACTGCAGTGTTAACCAATCAGGTTGAGAGTCTAAAAAGGGGAGGCAGGTTCAGTGTCTTGGCGAGTCTCGCCTGTTGCACCGCTGAGAGCGAAGGCACAGAGAAGAAAAAAGGTCCACATTGTTTATAGTGGTGAACTGGGGTCTGTCTCACGAAGCGAGTTCAACAAAGTCAGGCTATCTTTGTGTTAGCTGGCTTCACAAAACCAAACAGCGGCGTTTCCGGATAATTAGCTGTGCAGCACAGGTTACCATGGTGATCTACCCCGGTTAAAAGTGAGCCACCTTCGTGATTTTGACGAAAGTTGGAGGGATGATGCATCTTCGCACTGTGCTCCAGTGTTTAAGGTAAAAAATTTTAACTCAACCATGATATCTCAGACATGACCGGTGCGATTTTGACTAAATTTGGAGGGATGACGCATTTTGGCCGTGTTCTGAAAACAACACGGATAGACCTAAATTTCAAGCTGTGAAAGGCCAGTACTTGCACTCCACTGTTTCAACTTTGATGAAACATACTGATTGGCCTAAGGGGGGCCTGCATCATTCATGGGGGTCGACATGTTTACTTGTTTAAAAAAATAAAGAAAGAAAAAGCAACCTGAGGAGCAACAGCAGCCAACATGACAACAGTGAAACTCAATGGGGAGAGCAAGGCATTAACACCGGCAGGGTTAGTGGTTCTATTCCCACTGAGGCAAAACACTCAATTAAAGTGTTTGAGTTGTTCAAATGAATTTACTAACCCTGGTTCTGATTCGCATCCACCTTCTGATCGCTCCCACTGACGTCTGCTGCTGTGGAGGACAAGGAGACAAGTGATCACACATTGCTCTCTCTCTCTCTCTCTCTCTCTCACAAACACACACACACACACAAACACACACACACACACATGCATGTGAGCAGCCTTACCCACTGTAGCAGGTGCTACTGTTGTCCCGTCATCATCTAGAAAAGAGTGTGCAAAAACATTTAATGAGTTCTGTCCATACAGACTATTGGATGTTAACTGATGTTAACTGGGCTAATTTCCCTCCAGTGGCTTGGAGGAAAAGTCACTAAATAGATACATAGATACATTCTGACATTGTGTCTTTGATGTTATGTCCAAACTATTGGTTTAATCCAAATCACACATTTTTTCTTCCAAATGTTCAGGGATTTATCTTGGTGACATATTGCTAATTTACATAGTAACATAGTATTTACTGACACACAGTACAGGGACAACAGGACATAAAATACACAGTGAGGTGTACATCACTTTCCACTGTGCATTCACAAGTATACATTCAGGTTACATTAATAAAAGACAGCTTGACAGTTCAGTGTCATTACCTGCATTTCCTTTTAAAGCAAGGGTGGCACAGAGAAGAATAGAGACGATCAGCATCATTTTGACGACACCCTGCACTCTGGCCAATGAAAAGACATATTTACTAAATTCATTGAGAATCACAGGTTTGATTCCTGCTGAAGAGTCGTTCAGTAACATGAAGCTGACCTCTGACCCCTCTGGTGACACGCATGCATGTGTCTTAGAGGGCGATACAAATTCATATTTAACAGTGAAATATAAATATGAAATAATTTCCTGAACACAAACACATTAACACACAGAAAATGTGCAAGTTCTATTGCGAGGTCTCAAAAACACACAGCCAAATATAGATTGGACTTACCGTTAGGCCTGAAAATGAGAATCTCCTGAGTTTCAGTCGGATCTGGACAAACAGAGAAAGGGGAGCACTAATATATAGCCAAGATCAAGGAAACTTGTTGATTTTACCATCACCTGCTAACTTGTGGTTTGTTTGAATTGTGGTAAATTTGGCCCCATCATTGGTATGATTCAGTGAATCTAAAGGTCAAAGGAGTGGGCCGCTGATGTTCCTGTGTGTACCACGAAATAATGCGCAACCCTGATTACACAGTGATTTATTAAGACAAATTCTGCCAAAGTAAATGAAGGCAGACCAGTGGCATGCACACAGTCTCTAAGGGGCAGGGGGAAAAATTAAAAAGGGGCATCTCTTCCACCCGCACCAATTCTAACCCACCTGGTTTGTGGCGGCATAAACACACACACACCTTATGCAAGAGTGTGTCTTTCAGTGGCATGGACACTTTCAAGTTCAAGTTTGTTTATTTATATAACCCTTTATCACAAGCATGTCTCAGAGGACTTTACAGAGAATGAGCCTAATTAGATCTAACTAAACAAAAATAAGTGGTGAACACAATGATATAGGACAAGTATGAAACCATTAAAGACATGTATGTTAGGTTTAATACTCCTGTCAGTGCCCCTGACCAAGGCACTGGCAAAAAGAACTGGAGTTGGTCCCCGGGTGCTGTACTGCTGCTGCCCACTGCTCCTAGTGTGTGTATAGGATGGGTCAAATGCAGAGGATAAATTTCCCCACGGGGATAATAAAGTATACAAATACAAATACAAATACAAATACAAAGTATTGCGAAAAGCACAAGACAGACGAGAGCAGATTTTAGCAAGACAAAACAATCTACATATTCTACGTAGCCTAACCTACACGGCACCCCCAGCCTTGGACTCTAATGAACACAAGGAAAAACTCCGGGCGAAAGATAGGCAGCATGCAGCAATGAGAAGGGGCTGAGGTCAGCGCTAAAAATTCACAGAAGCGAGGGCAGCAGTCGTAATTCAGCATCCAGGTGGGAACAGCAGCAGGGAAGAGGAAGGCCGGCACTGACGACGCAGCTCAAAGACACCTGTTCCTAGATGGTAAAAAAATAAGACTAATAACTGTATTTAAGTGTTTTAGTACTTTTCAAGGCCTTAAACCAATTACCTTGTATTTAATCGTCAAATTCAATAAGTGAGCACCCATATTAATGTTTGATGTCCACTTTAGTCTCTGTTGTTACTCATCATTGTTGAGTGTCAGCAGGGGGACCTTCAGCACCACGGACAGCGCCCGCCTGAAGGAGGGGCGGGGGTTGGTGAGGTTACTTGAGGAACCTGAGAATGATTAGACGTGGTTGGACCCGCGTCCACCATGTGACTTTCTTTGTCTCAATTTCTTATAAAAAAAATGTAAATGAATAGAAAATGAATGAAGTGAACTGCAAGAAGACTACTGCCTTGTTTTGCTTAAAGAAAATCCACAGTCTCTGTTCTGTATGTATTAAGCACAGTGTAATACATGCAGCGATTAGAGTTAAAATGGCACATATTATGGCATTTTTCATTATTATTGACATCAAACATTAATATGGGTGCTCACTTATTGAATTTGGCGATTAAATACTAAGCAATTGGTTTAGTATTTCTACCTATTTAAAACCTTGCACTTTTATTTTGAAGGCCAAATGGTCAAACCGGAATTTTTGTTTCTGGTAATTCAAGTAGTCCTATCTAATTTTGGAGGCCTGTTTATTGAACTCAACAGAGTGACCATTTCAGCTAAATAATGGTGTGAATGTCGGTCTTTTCAGGTCACTTTGGGATCGGCTGGCTTCAGGAGACTTGGATTATGCTGGAAAAGCTGCATGGAGCCATTTTATGGTTATTTTCTGATATTTTTTGAACTCTGAAGACAGGTCCCCAGCAAGTTGTTTTGGTGAATGCTGCAACGTACTTCTGCTGGGAAGCTCAGGGACTGTTGTATGGACTAACAAACTTTACCCAATTTTCTACTGGCACGAGGGTGAGTAGATAATGACTGAATTTTCATTTTTTCGGTGAACTATTCCTTTAATGTATGACAGAAGCATCATGGGAAACTTCTACCTTGTCTGCTGCTGTAATGATCTAGGACAGTGGTTTTCAGTCCTGGTCCTCAGGACTCAGAGTCCTGCAGGTTTTCATTCCATCTAATCAGGGACTGAATTACGAGACACCAGGTGAAATAAAGTGTTTCAATAAAAATTATATGAATTGATGAATGGTAAATGATAATTACAGAATATATCACAACTTAACTTGAGTTCAGTGAAAAATAGCAAAACTGCTCAGTCTACAAAGAATCCCCCTTTACACTTAACCAATGACGAAGAACCACAACAATACTTGAATTTCTTTACTGCTTCAACATCTTTATTTGTCAGGTATACAAACAAGTGTCAGTAGTATCATCATTTGTTGTTCTCACTCCTGATTCTTGGTTCCAGTGGCTGTTTGGGTGAGTTTAACAATTTGGCCTTGTGCCACACAAAAAGGAAAACACAGCTGCACAACCCTGATGGACCCAGCTGCTATCCGCTGAAAATTACAAAAGAGAGTTTTTAGATCAGATGAAACCAAAAATGTGATGTGACTCTAGATGTTAGAGAAGCATGCTTGTGACAGGGAGGTTCAGGTGGAAGGAAAAGTTACTCTACCAGTGTTCATCGCAACACAGTGATCTGCACCAACGCCGGGCGAGGGATTATAGTCCACCTTGGAACCGTCGCTCCAGAGCAACGTATCATCCTGTTAACAGAGAAATTGAATCATTGAATCACTTGTTATTGTTGATAACACAGTTTTAGCTGTTGAAAGTGCCTAGAGCAATGTAAATTTGCTGGATCACACCTCAACCTGCTCCAAGAGACACCATCTACAGTATATCTACATCCACTTGACTGGCCAGAATAAATGTTGTGGGAAAGGACAATACACACCAAGGTCAATTTGCTTTCAATTCATTCCATTCAGGAAGGGGGTTTTCTCAAGAATTAAAAAACATTTCTTTCCATAAAAAGATTCTTCTATTCAGTCTGTGCTGAGAATGAAGGCTCTATCACTGGTATGTGAACTGCCATTTGTCAGACAACTCAAAGACTGAAACGATCCTAAATGAGCGCTACCACTCTGAGACTAAACTTCAAGAGCTGAGGGGTCAGATCTGAATTTTGAGACTCCTGGGTGTATTTGCATGACGCCAGATGGATAAATACATTTGAACACTTCACACGTTAGCCTGAGCATTCTGCTGGTAAAATCTTGTTTGCCATACAGACGTGTTTGACAGAAAGAAAACCCACTCAACACTTGACTGGATTGATCTGGGTAAACTGATGAGTTTGCTACCTGAACGGCATCAGAGCCACCGATCCAGACTCGGGGATCAGTGGTGACCGCTTTCACCAAATCCTGCATGAACTGGAACTCCGCCAAGCTGTGGATGGAGGCAAGGTTGGTACCAAAGTTCAAACAATGTTGCTGTAAAAGAAGAGAGAAACCGCTCTTAATGCAGAAAGACACAGTTTGGCCTCATCAAGAGTCTGCAAAACTTTGAGTGCAAACTTCTGTAACAAAGAAATATTGCACATATTTCTTCAGTGGCTGTAATGCAGTTCATGGTGACAGCATCAGCTGTAAAGTTGGCAGTTCAGGGGAAGGCAACAGTCAGTCAAGCAGATATCTGATATCTGGTATTTTGTTCTTTATATTTAACCATGTTAAATATAAAGATATTGAATTGAAACCATCCCCCACCGCCCCCCAATTGCATGTATGTAATAATCCTTATTTATTTATTACTAAGGAAACACTGAGGTAGCCATTATATTTCAAGTGGATATATAGCATTTGGGAATGAACCCAGTCTGCCGTACCTCTGCCTGTATCCAGGTCTTTGGGCTGTTGTAGAAGATGAAGCATCTGGATCCATGTAAGGTCCAGCCTGCTGCACAGCTGCCTCTGGCAGTCCGCACTTCTACCAATCAGAGAAAAGTGTGGACTCATTAACTGATGATCAAGGCCTGGTTTTCATAATGTGTACATCAAGGTTAGATGTTGCTCTAGTCAAAACCAATGGAAAATTATTACCTTATTGATAAAATGCTTTTGGGAAACTGGGCCCCTGTCTGAAATGTAGTTTTTTTTTTTGTTTTACAAGGACAGATGCAACCACAATAGCATTCTGCAAACAAATCCTTCTAGCGTTGTATCACAGTATTTTGTTTTTAATATCCATTGAGCAGATTGGTACATATGGGTTCAAATCCTTTCAGGGAATTGAACCAGCATCTCTTTACCTTGAAGGCAGCCTCCCTAACCATCATGCCAGCCTCCTGCTTGCATTATTTTTTAAAGAGACTTTGTATTACAGTTTGTGATATTTTCATATCTCAAATTGTAGAGCTGAGTCCAAACAACCGAAGAGAAGGAGAAGAACTTTAATTGAGTGTTTTGGGGTCGGATGAATTCAAGTCGCTGTCCAGGCTATTCTGTGCTCTGATCTGCTCTGGTCTCCACTTGGGGCTCTAAGGTAAGGTGAGTGTTAGCAGACGTAGCAGCAGCAACACCATTAACAACAATAACAACAGGCATAAAAACTATGAGACCCTGACTGCAGTGTTAACCAATCAGGTTTAAACAAACAACGGCGTTCCCGGATAATTAGCTGTGCAGTATATAGGTTACCATGGTGATCTACCCTGGTTAAAAGTGAGCCGTGAGACCGAAAAGCCAGGGTTAAGCCCAAAGTTAGCTCGCTAACCCACTAAGCTCGCTTCGTGACACAAGCCCCAGGTGTCCTGCAATGCAAATCAAAGAATCAGAATATCATAAAAAACACTGATTGATTCCAGAGCAGCTGATGTGTTCATTTGTTGTTGAGCAAGACACTGAACCTCTTCTGGAAGTGCAACAGCAGCCAACATGACAACAGTGAAACTCAATGGGGAGAGCAAGGCATTAACACCAGCAGGGTTAGTGGTTCTATTCCCACTGAGGCAAAACACTCAATTAAAGAGTTTGAGTTGTTCAAATTATTTTACTAACCCACAGTCTGGTTGTGATTCAGATCCACCTTCTGATCGCTCCCACTGACTTCTGCTGCTGTGGAGGACAAGGAGACAAGTGATCACACATTCTCTCTCTCTCTCTCTCTCTCTCTCTCTCTCTCTCTCTCTCTCTCTCTCTTTCTCTCTCTCTCTCTCACACACACACATGCATGTGAGCAGCCTTACCCACTGTAGTAGGTGCTACTGTTATCACGTCATCATCTAGAAAAGAGTGTGCAAAAACATTTAATGAGTTCTGTCCATACAGACTATTGGATGTTAACTGATGTTAACTGGGCTAATTTCCCTCCAGTGGCTTGGAGAAAAAGTCACTAAATAGATACATAGATACATTCTGACATGTTGCGTTGTCTTTGATGTTATGTCCAAACTATTGGTTTAATCCGAATCACACTTTTTTTTCAAATGTTCAGGGATTTATCTTGGTGACATATTGCTAATTTACATAGTAACATAGTATTTACTGACACACAGTACAGGGACAACAGGACATAAAGATACACAGTGAGGTGTACATCACTTTCCACTGTGCATTCACAAGTATACATTCAGGTTACATTAATAAAAGACGACTTCACAGTTCAGTGTCATTACCTGCATTTCCTTTTAAAGCAAAGGTGGCGCAGAGAAGAATAGAGACGATCAGCATCATTTTGACGACACCCTGCACTCTGGCCAATGAAAAGACATATTTACTAAACTCACTGAGAATCACAGGTTTGATTCCTGCTGAAGAGTCGTTCAGTAACATGAAGCTGTCCCTGACCTCTGACCCCTCTGGTGACACGCATGCATGTGTCTTAGAGGGCGATACAAATTCATATTTAACAGTGAAATATAAATATGAAATAATTTCCTGAACACAAACACATTAACACACAGAAAATGTGCAAGTTCTATTGCGAGGTCTCAAAAACACACAGCCAAATATAGACTGGACTTACCGTTAGGCCTGAAAATGAGAATCTCCTGAGTTTCAGTCGGATCTGGACAAACAGAGAAAGGGGAGCACTAATATACAGCCAAGATCAAGGAAACTTGTTTATTTTACCATCAGCTGCTAACTTGTGGTTTGTTTGATTTGTGATAAAGGAGTGGGCCAATGTTCCTGTGTGTTCCAGTAAATAACGTGCAATCCTGATTACACAGTGATTTATTAAGACAAATTCTGCCAAAGTAAATGAAGGCAGACCAGTGGCAGGAAACTCCAGCCACCAAGTTCTTAAAACTAAGACAGAAATACTTTTGGTCGGCCCTAAAGCCAAAAGGGAAGAACTCTCCACAAGACTTGGGAGCCTGCATGCCTCGATCAAATCAGAAGTAACAAGCCTGGGTGTTATCTTAGATTCTGATCTAAATTTTAATTCCCATATAAACAAGGTGACCAGAACAGCGTTCTTTCATCTTAGAAATATTGCCAAGGTGCAGCCCTTCCTGACCCAGAAAGATGCTGAAAAGCTAACTCACGCATTTGTTACAAGTAGACTGGACTACTGCAACGCCCTCTTTACCGGCCTCCCTAAAAAGTCTATTGAGAGGCTTCAGCTTATCCAAAACTCTGCAGCTAGACTTTTAACAAAAACAAGGAAGCGAGAGCATATCACTCCAGTTTTAGCTACATTGCACTGGCTCCCAGTGTCCTTTAGAATTGATTTTAAAGTTCTTTTACTTGTATGCAAGTAAAAGAACTAGGAATCTAGGAACTCAAAAGAGCTAGATGGCAGAGCTTCATCCTGTATGATTCTCATCCATCCGTGGATGGTGAGGTTTTTGACCAAGAGGAGAATCTATGATTCTTGTCTGCCTTTGGCAGTGAGATCTGACGCAAATATCAGATCAAGAGTAGAATCAGGAAGGACAGGGGAATAGAAAATTATAAAGGAAAATTATAAAAGGAAAGAAAAACATGGGTTCACTCACAATGTGCATCTAAAAGCGGGAGTCAAAGAGAGGATTTGATGTATCATTTGTTGTGTTCTTTTATATTTCTATATTTCTTCCTTTAATGCTATGCATCTTGCTTGTCTGCCTTCTATTGATGTAAAGCACTTTGAGCTGCATGTTGTGTATGAAAGGTGCTATACAAATAAAGGTTATTATCATTATTAATCTCATCTCTCTCAGTCAATTTTGTGATTAAAAAAATTAAGAAAATCATTTGCAGTGAATGGAGTGCTCACTACAGGGGAGAGTTTGCGAGTAAGTTTTGCTACAGTGTTGAATAGAAACTTAGGGCCATCTTTATTAGTGTGAATTAGATCTGAGAAGTAGGAGGCCCTAGCAGTGGAGAGCGTACGCTTGTAATTCATTGGCTATCGCTCCATGCTAGCCGAAAGACCTCAAGTTTGTATGAGCGGCACTTGCGTTCTAGCTTTCTATACGCCTGTTTTTGTGCATGGGTTTCGTCAGTAAACCAAGGCGTTGGCCATGTGACGAAGCGCATCATCTCACTAAGCGTAACCTGACTGACTGACTGACTGGCTGACCTGAATTTGCCTTGTGATGCTCTCGGCTGCACTGTGGGAAAAAAAGGTATGACAAGGAAAACTTGTGATGATATGAATCACAGTTTAAATTGCAATTGCACTATTCTGTCCAATAATCGGAATTGGATTGTTTGTCAATATCGTTCAGCCCTAATTGTAACAGACTGAAAGGGTAATAAAGCAAAATAAATAAAACAAACATTAAAACAATGAAAATAAAATGTTGAGAGTTAAAGAAAAAAAAACATACATACACAGGTATTTATATACATATAGATATACATGTACACAAATGTGCATGCATCACACAAGCGGAGAGGCAGAGATGGGGAGATAATGTCAATAAACCTGAGTAATTACGGTAAGGGAGTGGAAGAGATGTGTGTTTATGAACTGCTACTGCAATATATAATATATGTGCATATAACACATATATAATATACAGAATAATGGAGGGAAATAAGGAAAATAATAAATTACGTTTGACAGAATTTAAGAGAAAATAAGACTAATGGGAGACAGGAAATAAATCATTTGATAATAATAAGGAAGGCAAAAAACCAGAGCAAGAAAAAAATGTGTCTCAACTGGTAGAGCATGTACCATCAAGGTGAAGTCTGGATCACAGTAACACAGGTTTGAATCTAGCCCGTGCCCGTTGGTGCATGTCTCTCTCTCTCTACCCTGTCTTTCCTGCCAAAAAAATTATCTTTTAAAAAAGAAAATGAAGCATGGAAGTGCCCATTAGGGCATTGACCTACCCTGGTTAAGTAAGATATATTGCTTAACAAAAAAAACTTTGGCACTCACAACAAAAAGGGCAAGGGCAGGGGCAGTAACCCCCACCCCCCGCCCCCCCCCGCAAGCCCCTAAGGCAGAGAGATCCAGGTCAAGTGGGGACACTGATACTGACAGACTTGGTTTGGTTGGGTGGTTTTGGATCTGCTGGAAGAAAGAACAAACTCATCTATTTCACTGTGGTCTTGTGTAGCTCAGTGGGTGGAGCAGTGTAACAGTGTAGAGCACGTTGGATAAAAGTGTCCTCCAGATGACACACTGGATGATACTGTGTGGTCAAAAACAAAAAAACTTAAATCCTGGTCAAGGAGAATGTAGTGGGTAAGCACTGACCGTTTACAGGAACATATTTTGAAATAATATAGACAAAAGAAACGGTGCACAGTGTCTAACCACAGTTTCATCACTTTATTAAATGAGTCCATATCATACACACACAGAACAGAGACAGACGGGTGGTTTGTTTTTCTCTTCTCTCTCCTCCTCCCTCTATCCCTCCAGTCAGAATGACACCAGAGTAACAGCATTGGAATGGAAAAGTAACAGCAAAAGAAAAAAAAAAAGTAGTGATATGTCACCATAAAAACATACAATGATCTCCCTTAGGATATAAACACACAACAGGGTTTTTTCGAAAAATTCAAAAATGTGTACAATTGAGAGTACAATTTCAGACAAATTGAAACAGTCATGTGCACCAACAAATCTGCATGTGCTTGTTTACACTCTCTCTTTCTCTCACTCACACACACACACACACACACACACACACACACACACACACACACACACACACACACAGCTGATAGGTGGCTCCTTCTGCAGTTGCTACTGTCTGCCATCTTGTGATCATTAGCAGCAATTCTGAATGCCATACAGCACACACTTATATACTGTAATACAAAATGCCCATGTTAAGTACTTAGCTGGAGATAAAAACATGGTTTTCAGTCCAACTGAACACTTTTGAGATTACTCAAGTCAGATAATGCACTTTCTGTGGAAATGCCAGTGACTTGTAGCCATACTGGGTTTGTCAATACTGCACAGTATAGTACATTGCATTCTGTCACAACACACAAACCAAAATGAGACATCAATCATTTGAAAAAGGTGAAATAACTGATGGTACAAAATGAAAACATATTATGGTCATTTTTAAAGACAACAGGTAACTTAAGTCCTTAGTAAATGAAATAACACTTTTACAGACTAGATCCTCTAGATTTCTTTTTTTTTTTTTTTTACATTTTGCCTTTATTGGATAGTCAACAATAGAGACAGACAGGAAAGACCGGGGGAGAGAGAGGGGGGGATGTCATGTGACAAAGGTCCCAGGCCGGATTCAAACCCAGGATGTCAAGGTTATGCCCTTAGGCAGCTGAGCCACCCGATCCCTTTAGATTCTACAGATGTTACATAATAATATTAAGGTAATGATATTTTTATAGCATTCAGGAACAGAACTGATAAAATGTCCAGTAAACAGTCTGGTGTCGGCGGTCCCACAGAGGGATGACTGAGGAGGAGAGTCGAGTAACGATGAATCACATAGCTACAGTACAAACCTCACTGGAACACGAGAGAGGAGGAGAGAGAGATCATCAACAAACATGAGAAGAAAAGCAGTAGATTGATTTTTTTCTTTTTCTCTCTTTTTTTCCCCCCACTATTTACATTTTGGATCGTAAAGACACCATGAAACAAAAGACGTATTTACAAAAACTGACAAACTTAAACGAAACTAAGACTGCTTCGTTGAACAAATGGGGGGGGGGGGGGGGGAATGATATAAACAACAGTGTAATAAAAAGTAAAAAGAGGAAAATAAAAATCAGTGATATTTACACGTGCGATAAGAGAAGGAGACGGGAGAGTGTGACGGAGGGAGGAAAGATGGCTTCTGAGACATGCCACATTTGATTTGTGTCACTGGGCGCAGCAGCGGGGCGGGTTCACACCTTTTCATAGCTACAGGGCGTCTGACAGCTCTGAGTGTAAACAGCAGCACCGTGACGCACCTGGTGGATCAAACCGAACAGGCCAGTTGGATTCTTTACACCGAAGAAAGCTAAATGTGGGCGGCAGTGACCATTCGAAGACAGAAGAGGACTTGTGACTGGGAGGTTGCCAGGTTGAAACCCAGAAGCAGCTGGGAAACCCTTGGTGGGGAAAGGGAACGAGAAACGCTCTCCACTCTCCTTCTATGACTAATGTCCACGTGCCGCTACGCAAGGCGCCTAAACCCCAACTGCTCCAGTGGAGCTGCTCAGTGGCCAACCAGCAGGAGGCTGTGGTTGTACTGGGCAGCTCCCAGTTGTGAGTCTGAGAATAAAATAATAAATAAAAAGAGCATGGGGCCTCAGCAGAACCCTTCACTTGTTAAAAAAGGTTCAAAACCAACAGCTGTAGCTAAAACAGCAAGTGGAGCAGCATGGTGAAACAGGAAGAAATACTTTAACTAGAAGCTTTCAAGTGGTCGGTACTGTTTACTAGAATCAGTATTGCCAACTGATCTAATCCTAAAACACTGGCTGTTGAGACTGTGCAGTTTGGAGTATAGACACACACACACACACACACACACACACAGTCACTCTCACACCAGTGTTGTCATTCACACAGAGAAAACAGGATTACTGAGAAGTCATTGATCTTGTCCAGTTTGACTGATAACAGCAGCAAACACAGCCATCCCCACCCCTCAACCAATGGGAATCCCTGCTTCGTCTTCATGTTTGTGTTAACTATTATTCACACATCTAGTCATTCATTCATTTTCCTCTCCTTTGCTTCAGTGTGCATCTCAGCATCACTGAGATACTGAAACAAATGTCCATTTACCCACCGAGGTTTCTCTTCAAACATCAGTGTGTTCATGTTGTTTTGTCTTGAAGAAATCAACAGGATTTTTCATTCATTTCCACTGATGGAAACTCAGCTTGCCAGAGTAGCTACAACACCATTTCAAAGCCCTTTCCATTTCCCAATACCCTTCACTGATCTATAATCCACAGCCCCTCATCCAAAGACAAAACAATAAATACATTTACATGAAGTATGCAAAAGCAGCTGTCTTTTACCAACCATAATTTAACATATCAAATCCCCAAGGACCCTTTAGTTCAATCAACAGAAGGACCAACATCCATTTTGCTCTGGTTCCCCAAACAGAAGGTCTTTCTCCACTGACAACAGGACAGGGACGACCTTTGTGCTAAAGGGGAATTCCACCAAAACTAACTTTTGGACGTTTTAGAAAGACAAATTTAAGACTTTTTAAGACCTTTTTAAACTGATTTAAAAACCAAAATGAGGAAACAAAGATGTCAGAAACAGCCTATAGCTAATGAAAGTTCTGAGACTTTAAATGGGCAGTGTAATAAAAAGGAAAATTGGGCATAGAAACCTGTTACTGCATGGTAAAAAATTAGACCTCTAAAGCCCTAAATTTAGATAATTTATTTTCAAACTTTTTCAGACTTTTGAAGGACCAGCAGGTATCCTGTTTTCGAGTTCTCAACATAAATTAAAATGTAATCCTATGACATCAGTCTTAGCTGGTCAATGAATATTTCATTGCTAGTCACTTTGCTGTACTTTGCCTACATTAAACATCTAGAATTATGGGGAAAATGTAGATGTTTAACAAGGGCAGGGGATTAAATGGTTGTTTAGAAAATTTTCTTTCAACTATCTCAGGCAATGAAGACTATGATGTCAGGAGAGAGTGTTTTCCTTTTGTCTTGAAAGCTCATAACACAAACCTCAATGAAAAAAAAACCAACAACTGGAGTTTTTATAAAAAAATTTGAATTTTGCAGCCAATTTTAGTGGAATTCCCCTTCAAGAATTTTTGGGAAACCAAGAACTTTCCACTACAGTAAACCACTGCCTGTCAGCAGTCAGGGCCCGCACTTACTGAAGTTGGTTTTCTAAGCCAATGAAGGCCTTAATCTAGGAAACTGGTTTTCGGTCCTGGTCCTCAGGACTCAGAGTCCTGCTGGTTTTCATTCCAGCCATCTAATCAGGGACTGAATTACAGCTGAGACACCAGGTGAATTAACTGGCTGGCAGGACAGAAAACCAGCAGCACTCTGAGCCCCGAGGACCAGGACTGAGAACCATTCATCTAGGATCACTGGTGAGGTTCCGCTTTCACTTTTCCACTTTTCCACTATGACACTGCTTCATATCAAAAGGCTTAACTTCATTAAGAAAATCCCACATACTGCTTTTGCTGAACACAACATCCATGTATTTACCAACAATTTACATTTGACTAAAATGACAAACACATCTATGTGGTGTTGAGCAAGAGCAGAAAATCTTCTTAAGGGGTTTTCCTCTTTACGCTTGATATAATTACCTTTCCAACACACCAGCACCTGAGCCCAACTGGATGTATAAATTACTTTAAAATTACTATTAAAAGCTAAAGACGACCCTCAATCACTGGTCCTCTTCCTAGGAGAAACCTTAAAGGCCTGCTTTACACCTGGAGTTAAAAGGCGGCTTGACACATCTTGATTGAATCCAGATTGATTTTACCTACATTTACAGATAAGTGTAAATGCACTAACAAAGATAAAGGATACATTGACAACTGTGGACAGGTCAGGACACATATTTTAAACTAACTTTTCCATCAAGAGGACCATTTGACAATTTTACCATGTTTTTAGAATAGAAAAAAAAAATGGTTGGATACCTGACACAGTGGCTGGTAGTTTCCCAGTCAGATCTAATAGTTGTATTGTAATGAATCCGCCCAGTCAAATGCTGATAAACGCTACCTGTGACCTACTCTACCAGCCACTCAGGCAGGTTACCACCCATTGTCTGGAGGTACTATTCAATCCTAAAGATTAGATTGGGTTGGTAAGATAATGTGGCTGTTTCCAGTTCCTGCAGCCGTTCTTCTGCCCTGAGTTGAACAATGAATCAGGATTTCTTTTACCCTGATAATCTAATTGGGGCCAATTCTGGTTAAAGTCAGGCAGTGTGCAGTCCACCCCTCACTAACAGGGACGTAAAAACACTAAAAAAACAAAGTGGAGACAGCATGCTGTGTGATCACCATGACGCTTTCAATTAGTCAAATAAATAAACACAAATAAAAAGAAGAAGAAAAATGTCGATTTTAAAAAAAGGTTATACTACAGAGGACCGGCCCCCACTATTGAACCTTCATATACCACCCTAGCAGCACCAAAACAACTGTGTGTGTGTGTGTGTTTGTGATGTGTGTGTGTGTGTGTGTGTGTGTGTGTGTACAACAATCTCCCGCCATTGCGATGCGTTCTAGTTTCCCTGGCAGGTAAAGAACTAATGGTTTGTTCAATGCATGTACAGTACAAAAACAGATGACTGTAACCTAAGAGAGCAAGCAGCATGGAGGAAAGCAGTACTGTGTGTGTGTGTGTGTGTGTGTGTGTGTGTGCGCGTGCGTGTGTGTGTTAAGGGTCAGGCTGGCAGGCAGACAGGTGAGGGGCTGCTTCAGATGCTGTTAAGAGATCCTGGTACTGAACTGTGTTGAGACGAATCTGAACCGGTACCATCTGGAGGAGAGGAGAGGAAAGGAAAGGAAAGGAAAGGAAAGGAGGAGAGGAGAGGAGAGGAGAGAGCGGTCAGAAATAACAGACCTCAAAATGCCTTCAGTGGCCAATCAGAATAGAGTATTCAACAAAAAAAGTACTGTTAAAACATTTTTAATTCCATAGGGTCACTTGTAATATTTGGATTTTTGTATGTTATTCGTTTTACTTTATCCATAAAAGGCAACAAATGCTAAAAAAACAACAATTTCAACAGCAGTAATAACAGCAACAGCAGGAACTATAATTGTAATAAGGTAAGAGTTTCATACCATGGGAAGAAGCAGCTGTCTGAGAGCGTGCGTGAGGAGGAATGAGGGTTGAGTTCAGCTGGGGCTGGATGGACAGCTCTGCAGAGAGAGAATTTGAAATATGCAAACCTGACGAAGCTATGGTGTTGTTCTTAATCTGTCTAATAAAGTAATGGTATGCATGATAGTTGGCCTGGTTTCTCCCCGAGTGCGGTGGACTAGTCTAGATTTGTTACATTGTGTTTCCAGCACCCTGGACTGTTTAAGCCTACGGTGCGATGGGAATGACTACCGTGCATAAGTACTTTCGTTTCTGTCTGTCTGTCTGTGTGTGTGTGTGTGTGTGTGTGTGTGTGTGTGTGTACCTGTGGTGCTGAAGTTGAAGAGCATCGGCAGTTCTCGGCCGCTGGGCAGCCGTGCGTTGGGCTGGCGCAGCTCGTCGAAGAAGGCGTGCGAACAGGCCTCTAGCGGGGAGAGGCGCGTGGCCGGCGTGTACTCCAGCAGCCGAGAGCACAGGGCGATGGCCTCCGGAGGGGTGCGGGGCTTAAACACCTGAGGGACACGACACGAAGAGTTACATTTAAAAACCAGACATCTGTCGGTTAATAAAAATCACACCTATAGTTAAGAAATGACTGATGGCATCAAAGTACAGCACGCTGTAGGTTAAAGTTATGTTATGGGTCACCTTAAGGCCTTTTTTTACAAAGTAGTTACATTTTTGGAGGACTACGGAAGAGGATTAGGGCCACGTGAAAAAATTGAGTTCTGAGATTAAAGTCAGAATTCTGAGAATAAAGCCAGAATTCTGAGATTAAAGTCAGAATTCTGAGATTAAAGTCAGAATTGTAAGAATAAAGTCAGAATTCTGAGATTAAAGTCCGAATTGTAAGAATAAAGTCAGATTCTTCTGAGAATAAATTCAGAATTCTGACTCTAATCTCAGAACTCAAACACATTTTTCACGTGGCCCTAGTCCTCTTCTGTAGAGGACAGAATCATCTGTGTTTTTTTTTTCAATATTGACTGATAAATTTAAGGTACCAACATTTATCCCAATGGATACGGTATATAGTGTGAGTAAATGCTCAAGTGCCACTTCTCCGGGTGTCACGCTGTGTCGGCGCTCTTTAGGTGTCAGGGTTAACAACTGATTTTCAAAAGGAGAACAGCGAAGCACTTCAACTTGCAGATTAAACAGCCTGTGTGGGCTGCAACATGTCCACAGGTCGTTTGCCTCAATACATCTGTTACATCTGCAATATCTGTGCCTTGGTATGCCTCTTTCAGATTGGAACAAATACCTTTATACAGATTACAGTGAAATTTGCAACAATTGTAGAGTTCCCCCACATAAAAGTGTGTTGTCATATGTCTCATATACTAAGTCAGAAAATTCAGGACAGAACAATATTTTTTTCCATATGTTTTCAGAGTCTCTTGTCCAATTCCAGGACTTCAAAACCTGGATACAATCAAATTCATTCAATTTTACACACTTTTCCAGACATTGCAGACCTGCGTAGCATCACTGACTATCAGGCGACATCCAAGTATTTACCTTGGTCCATGGATGGGCTTTGATCTGAGGGAACTTGAATTCTGTGTAGTTTGGGTTCATCTCTCGGATCTGTTCCCTCGTAGGGGTTCCTAGCACCTGAAAGTAGAGGAGGAGGAAGGAGTATGAGCAGTAAAGACACACACAGGCCATCTAGGTACTTGACTGACACTAGGCATGCTACCGGTCCCTCTTTATACCCATTGACGGTATAAAATATTGTGCAAGCCCACACATACGCACTTAATATCTTAACACGCAAACACACATCTCTCTTACCTTGATAATCTCCGCTGACAACTGCCCTAACATCAGTTCAGCAAAACACACTCATCACTTCATTCACACAGATGCGTGACATACACACACACACCTATACCTCCACTTGTCTTACCTTGATAATCTCTACTAGTTGGTCCACCCCGCTGTCACCAGGGAATATGGGTTGTCCTAGCAGCAGTTCGGCCAGTACGCAGCCCGCTGACCAGATGTCGATGTTTGCCGTGTAGTCTGTGGCGCCAAAAATGAGCTCAGGGGCGCGATAATACCGCGAGCAGATATACGATACGTTGGGTTCGCCGCGGACCAGCTGCTTGGCGCTGGGGAAAACAGAGGAAAGCAAATTAAACAACGAAAAGGTTAACGCAAAGAATGGCTGGGGTCCAAAAGTTGGTCAGGGAAAGAAAGAAAAAAGTGAATTATTCTAGAGAAAATGGTATCAAAAGCTGCAGGGTTTATTGTTCTCCTCTTACACTAGAAATACTCCGGTTGACCGCCAGTGTGAAAGGGTCGACCTGAGCAAGTCGACCCGGGCAAAACGATCCTGGTCAAGATCAGATCAGACTTGTTGTCCGCCATATTGAACACAGAATGCAAATACATCTGCTTCTGATCACGTTATACGGTGACATAGCATCATCCTGTGTGCGAGGCTCGGTGTGTATTGTCTCGTATACAGGATGGACCTGGATCAGTGTCCCGTAATACTACTGGGCTGTGAAAAGGTTTTTAGGTACATAGGCACGTCACACAGGCAGAATACTATACTGTAGATTAGATAAAAAAGGGGAAATTATACAACGTTTGGAATACTAATAGCACACAGAATTTTGGATCACAAGAAAAATTGCTAACAGAATGCAAGTTTTGATCAGAGAGTTTTCTCAATACTGAAATCCAACACTAAAACCCATCTGTACAATGACAGAAATGAAAAGAAATTTAAAAGATGAATTTAATATGTGGCTTTTGCTGCACATAGAAAGCCACTGGATCTCTTTAACGGAGAAAGATTATTTCCCAATGACCTCAAATTAATAGCGTAAGTCTACACTGTTCAGAAACGATAACAGATCATCAGTACTTGGTATTAATCAATACGTAAAGTTTAGTCCTCCCTCTTCAGTCGGTGTGGAGGAAACCCATCCCTTTATGCAGCTTACCTGCCAAAGTCACACAGCTTGAGGATGGCAGTTTCTGGGTCGACGAGCAGGTTTTGGGGTTTGATGTCTCTGTGACACACACCCTGGGAATGGATATAAGCCAGACTGCGGAACAACTGGTACATGTACACCTGAGGACGTCACAACATGGGAACAACACCAGGTCAGCCATCCACCCACACTGTCAACATAAAATATGCCAAGCTATGTGACAGGACAGAACTGCCAAATACAACACAAAGTGAATTCCCGCTTATTAGCTGCCAGGATGATTTTAAGACATTGGAAAAATCCTTAACCTGCTATACCAAAAGACTGGGTAGAAATAGCATATTATGAAATCATGTTAGGTAGATTGAATGATAAGAATACAAAGATGAAAGCAATCTGGAAATCACTTTACAACAAGGAAGCTAACTATTTAACTGATAACATCACCCCCCACCCCCTCTCCTTCTCTATCCCTCCTTCTTCCCCTTTCCCCTTTTTTTTTCTTTGCCTCCTTTGTCACAGGAGCTTAGCTTAGTTTTTTTTGCCAGTTGTTTTTTCTTTTAGCTGTTTTTCTTTTATATACTTGGACCAATCAATCAATCAATCAGACAACTGCTGTGCCACCATGACTACACCATGATCATAGTTAATGCCTGTATCTGTACAACACCTGTATACCTGCCAACTCATATTTTTGGTAATCAGAGTTGTAATTTTCCATCACCGTAAGCCATTATGTCCTATGGATATTGCCCTTTTCTAGCCCTTATACAAGGCACATTTTTGTAGTAATGGAATGTATATTACCAAATGTGCTGCTGTATATATTCAACGACAAGCTCCTGTCAATTATTTGTTTTTTTATTTTGAAATCTGAAAAATAAATAAACAATGACAAAAAAAAAGAAAAGAAAATATGCTAAGCTATTTATATTGTGCTCTGTATTACTGTGGTAAGGCTCCCAGTTGGTGGAGTGAAGACGCCCTCTTGTGAAAAGTTTAGGAACAACCCATTGGATAAGCAACATTAATACTGAGACAATGCCAACAGATCTTATTTGGGGAAACTGTCCAACAAAAACAATACAGAGATCCCAATTTAAAATATTGTAAGAATTAATTCAGTACATGGATGAAAAAAAATGTGTAAAAATATGCAGCAAATAAATGATACAGTGGCTGGGGTGGGGTGGGGATCGGTTTAAGAGGATATTACCTTTACATATATGATAGGAATGATGCTCTTGGCCTTGTTAAAATGTCTGGCAACCCTGTAGACCGTCTCAGGGACGAAGTCCAGCACCAGGTTGAGGTACACCTCATCTTTCTACACGGGACAAACAGAAATAGAGTTAAAAAAAAACACAGCGGACTAAGTGCTTGAACATAATTTAACACAATTAGGCGTGCCTGGCCCATCTCAGAACTTGTACCCATTCTTTCCAAAGTGGAAAGAATGGATGTTGACATGTAGGCATTTTGCACTGTAGACTGATACCAAAGGCTGAAGGGTCACACAGACACACATGCACATACACACACAGCCAGCCATAAGTCCTAACCTCTCAAAAACAGAAGGAACACACCAACATTGGATCTTGTTTCCAGTAAGCTTTACTTGTGCAACATTTCAACCCAAAGAAGGTCTACAGCAGGCGATCCAAGACAATGGACTCCTTCCCTTTTTCAGTGTTGACATATTTTTTTTTACCCTGCATCTGAGTCGTGCATTCCCTATTTTTCTCTTCCACAGTCCTAATCTCCTTTAACAATGCTGGAATAATGTGTGAACATGGAGACTTAAAACAAGTTTGTATGAACAGACAACAGCTCCGTTTTCTCTTCATCTAGAACCTGAGTCATACTGTTGTGCTGTGTTACCCATATTTTCTTTAAACGCGGGCTGTAACAGGCTGCAATTCAATTATTCCACTAGAACAATCGAGTCAGAAAATACGACTTAAAATGAAGTACCTTCTCGCCGCTGGAGTAGAAGAAGTAGCGTAGTCTGACAATGTTGCAGTGGTCCAGCTTCCTCATGATTTGTAGTTCCCGATTCTACAAAGACAACAAATTGTAGGAGGGAAATCAAGTAAACAAACAACAGAAGAACTTTGAGAGACAGGAAAAACTCATACATCCAAACACCATACATATAACAAAATGCAGTCAAGTAACATTTTGGTCAAGAACTACCTTCATTGGAATATTAAAAACATGATTAATTATCTTACAAAGGTCCGACTGGAATAAAATATTAGGTCACTTTTGGACAACAAAAGAAACCAATATGGAGAAAACTTCCCCAAAACTCACACATGTAGTCATGAGTTCATGTTTATTTTTTAAGAAAAGGGGCTCATAAGAGAGTGAGTGGACAGATGAGCAGACAATTATAAAGATTATGAGACAGCCTTACCTTGAACCTCTTGTCCTGCAGAACCTTCTTGATGGCCACCATCTCTTGGCTGTCGATGAGACGAGCTTGGTACACCACGCCAAACGACCCGTTACCAATCACCTAAGAGGTTTTCATGGAAGAAGAAGCAGTGAGAGACGCCTCAAGATAGCAACACCATCTCATCAGGTGAAGTGTAAATACAGACATGAAACTTACAGAAAGACTTAAAAGGGGTTACAAGAGGGAACTGGGGTTATAACCGCTGATATATCTAGGAAATGGAGACATCCTCTGTTGTTAGTTTTCATCACTATGTCTCCGTTCTTGCAGCCATTCTACTGTAAATCGTTGACCACTATTGGCGAACATAAGGAACGGCAACAGTATTGACAAGTCTCTGGTACAACCCCACCTGTCAGGTCCCCTTGAGTTACATTGGCCTGTCACTGACACAAACGATTAAGTCACATTTTGACAACAGAGACGAGTAAGTTAGCTAATTAGAGCAGAGATCCAACAGAAACATCTAGTGGAGAGGTAAAGTATCACCATGTTAAATGCTGGAATAATAATAATATTGCTTTGTCATTTGCTTTTTGGCTTGAGAACGAAATGTCTTGTGATGCCGGTTGCTCGCTTTTAGCATCGTCCTCCATCGTTGAGCCATTGAAAATGTGTGTGTGTGTGTGTGTGTGTGTGTGGGTGGGGGGGGGGGGTGTCTTGAAACTCCGGTGGGTGGGGAGTTTAGTCAGAGTACGTGCCAAAAAGTGAGTTTTGAAAGCCAGAAGTCTCAGAACCTGCTGAAGTAATGGTTTGAGTCATTGGTATTGAACAACCCCAATTAACCCCTCAGATATTTTACGGTCATTTTGTGCTGTGGGGCAGTAAAAATCGTACTTATTGCCCCTTTAATTGAGCGGTATTACTTTACAGTAGCAGTTCAAGTCGTAAAGTCGTTGTTCTTATGCAGATAAGGACCGAGCTGCCTATGATGACACCGTTCACTCCTGGTTTTCCTTCCTTGCTCACCTTGATGTCGGTGTAAGAGACTTCCTGGGGGCGGTCCGGTCCCTGCCCGGGTGTGGCCACAACCGTCGTCACCTTCCCACTGTCTCCTAGGCAACAAGAAAGAACAAGGTCAATATGAGGTCAGGGGATGCAAGTAGGGCTGAAACTAACAATTATTTTCATTATCGATTATTTTTTCAATTAATCGATTAATCATTTAGTCTATAGAATGTAAAAAATAAATGGACAAATGCCCTTCACAAGTTACCAGAGCCCAAAGTGATTCTTAAAATGTCTTACTTAGTCTGACCAGCAGCCAAAAAACCCCCCAAAGTATTCATTTTATAATGATATGAAATGGAGAAAAGCAGCAAATCTTAGCATTTGTAAAGCTGTAACCAGCAAATGTTTTGGTATTTTTACTCAATTATCAGAATTATCATAGACTAATTTTCTGTTGATCAACTAATCGATAAATCGTTTCAGCACTAAATGTAAGGACACATTGTTACAATACAATAAAAAGCTGAGATGAAATCAATGAAATATCTATGAAAAACAATAAGTAAGCATGTTTAAGTTGCCTGATAATTATTTCATGCTTTGAACTCTGCAGCTCAGTTTCTCCTCCACTCTCTGTCTTCTAGGTGGGAAATTCAAATGGAGGAGAAGGTTGAATCTCATTGGCCAAGCCGCTCCTTAATTTGACTCTTGGCTTCCTCTTTCTGTTCTTTCCTCTTAGCCATTTAAAGTCCTCTAAAGTCCTCCAACAGGTCTATAACTGAACCTAAACGCCCCGTAAATTTTCCCTACAGTAGCTTCTACATTAATAAATTAAATTTATCACTATCCTAGGACAATGTCACATACATGTCGTTTCCTAAACTGCTGGTTCTAAGTTTCATGAACTGTTGCAAAACCATGTTATGTGACCCATTTAAAAATCAACATTTTACCATTATATCACAGTTAAGAATAGGGATGTCAGAAGCCTCTTTTTTAATCCACTCTACTCTGTTTTTAAATGAGGCACTGTAGTTTTGAGCAATAGCAGGTTATATGTTAATTGCCTTAGTGTCAAAACATGTAAAGTTACGGAGAAGACTTAAAGCTTGAACAGATTCCCTCTGGCTCCTCTCTGGTGTCTCCAGCTAGAGAGCGTGGCCTAAACAATACTCCTGACATTCAAACCAGGATATTTGCTGCAGCCAGCCTTAACATCTGGGTCATCTCTCCACTGGCCATTTGAATAATTAGGTTAATGGTGGCCTAGTGAATGCATGTCAACTGTATGAAGCCTCCAAGGAGGGAGAAAGGAATGGCAGGGTTCATATTCAAGACACTGTGGCTAATTAGACTGGGAATGAACCAAAAAATAGGCCAACCGGCTTCTTTTTCCTGAAAAACTGTGTTTTAAGTGATAACAGGCTTCCACACAAGGATTATTCTGAAGTTTTCATGTCTAGCCAGCTGACTACTTGCTCACTGCCAAAAAGCATATGGCAGAAGAGTCTGTAGTCATCAGTAGGCTGCAGCAGCACATACAGGCCGACAACCTGTAAACACACAGACTTCGCACTGGTGACTGGTAACAACTTTGCATACCCCATTCTGATTATCCCAAACAGTCTAATGCATTTTAAAATTTAATTCTTATTCAAGACCTTAACTTCTTGACTGGATTTAAAGATTCTGGTTTGTCTTCAATATGATGTAAGTGGAATCCAGCTGCTCAATATGTCAACTCTATATTTATCACTCTATAATCGAAGAATATTATTCACAACAAAAATATCAATATGAAATATCAGATAGTCATATATTTTAAACACTATCTGCTCAGTGTCTGGGCCCCTATTCTCAAGCTTCAGATAGCTTATCAGGGTGTCCCATTTCACATATCTCCATTATGTCTCATATGATTGTACTTGTATTTTAACTGATTTGTGAATAAACTGAACTGAACTGAATAGTTAATATATAGTTAGAATATATGCTATAATAGCATGAAAGACTTTTCAGGCATACATAGAAAATCCTACCTACAAGATTGTTTTTTTCATATTTTGTGTAAAACTAACAACAACAAACAAACAAAAAAAAAACGTTTCCAGTCCGACCACCAGCAACCAGCTTCTGTAAGTGTTTTGAATGACTTCACGGGCTATGAAACTTGTCTAACCACATAGAAAAGCCTAAATTTAGCCTAAATTTTGACTTTCAGTATGCTTAAACTCTGAAGGTGGACTAGAGAGGCTTTTGCATAACAAGAGTCACAGTCTAGTCTGTAGTTTTGTTGAAGAGTTAAGACATTTAACTCTGTCTGAGGACCATGTAGCGACGAGCCTCCATCCACCCGGCCACGCATCGCTCTTACCGGTTTGGGGTCAATTCAAAATACAATCTAGACTTAATTATCCCCGCAGGGATATGCTGCTGGTCGGGTAAAGTGTTCATGCTATTTCACACATTACTGCCAATGTTGAATGTGTTTTGTTTAACCTACCTCACCACCTTTACATCACACTTATTTTACTGTGACGTCCATGACGATTTTATTTAAGCACAATAGTTATTTTTTTAAGACAAGAAAAAAACCCCAAAACAAATCAAATCCCTGTCTGGGAGTCACTGTAACCAACACTGAGGCTTTGTTTTTCTGCTGTTGTCTGGCATGGCTGTGTGAATAAACATCCCATTGTTTTTAAACTACACTTGTCTTCATTAAGCACAACAAATAAACATAAAGCTTAATTATTTGTCCATCTGTAGCAGGGTTTGAAATGAACACCAGCCACCAGCCAGGTGCTGGTTAATTCTGGTTAATTTTCTGCTCTACCAGCCACCTTACAAGTTAACCAACCACCGTTTGGGGATTCATTTCTATTCTTTCGGCTGGCCAAGGAGTGAAAGTGGCTAGTGAATTCTGGGATCCCTTAGCCAATGTGGCCAGCGGATGGAAAAGTCAGTTTCCTACACTGATCTGTAGTGCTTAAATAATGGAGCAGCCTTTTGCCGGCTAGCTGTCATCGTGCTGTATCACCATCATCCTGTCCATGTTCACATAAGCAGCCTAGCATGACACTTAACACTTTGTTTACCAAACGCGACAATGCACTTACTGATTTGGCACTCTTACAACCAGAGCTGCATGTCCTGGGGTTAATCTGAGTGTGTGTGTGTGTGTGTGTGTGTGTGTACGCTCATATCCATACACACACAGTAACTTGTCCTCAGAAACAAAAGTGTGGTGGTCATCCAATAGGCGCGTTGGCGATATCTGTTACAGTTGTACCATGTTGAAACATTGAGGCCTGCAGAGTGACCGGGTCACCGAGTTCTCGAACACTGACTGGGTTCATTCTCACACACACACACACACACACACACACACACAGGTGGTAAAAGGATAATATCTGTGTTTTTTTAAGTTTGTGCCAATCATCTAGGTTGCTCCCCTCTCCTTTACATCATTACATTCTTCCTGTTTTTTCTGCACACAGTCAGTGTCGTTGGAGATATCAGGCTGGTTTTCCTCCCTTCAGAAGAAGCCATTTGCTGCCATTGAATATTATAGAGTATGAAAAACAACTTCCACAGTTGTAATACAGTAAACATGAGGCCTTCATTTGGTTTGGCCAAAGTTTCTGTTTTATCCTTATTTCATTGTGCCTGAGTTGAGCGTTTTCACATCAGTGGGCGCGTTACGTGATGCTCTGCTTCCTGTCAATCAGCTGACACCCACAGGGAAGAAATGGAAGTTTCCCCCAAAAAATACCCCTTCAAAAACATATCGCCTTACCAACTTTATTGTCACACCCATGTCTTTATATTTAGGGTGTCTTTGTTAGCCGGGACAGCAGTTATATTTGTCTTCACATAACAAATAGGTAGTATTAATATGCAGGAAGGTGCTTCAAAACCTAATCAAGATCACCTACTCTATAGGGGGAACCTGTGGTGTAAGCATTACGTTTTTACCATGTATTGTTCTTGAGTTATTGTGTTCATAAGAATGTGTCGAGACAGAGACAGAGACAGAGACGGACAGACAGACAGACAGACAGACAGACAGACAGACAGACAGACAGACAGACAGACTCCACCATGACGACACAATGTCCGGCATACCATACACCACGGTGGCGGCACATAAAAAAATCTAATTACATACGGCACGCACTGCAAAATGACTGGAGGGAATAAGACGCAGACAGAAGTAAAAGGGCTATAACTCTAAATGACATCGGTATTCTCCATTAAGTGTCATTCCAGGATACTGTCACCTCCTCACTCCCTTCACTGATCTGACAACACAAGTCTGGGCTTGTCAGCTCCTCCAGGTTTAGCAAAGTGGGACGTTCACACCAGCCGCTAGGACGCAGGAAAGTTTTGGCTATTGCCGCGTTCACGTCACATCGGTAGAAGTGAAAGAATGGGGTGACATCTCGTTGCTATAATATGGAAGCGTTCACATTATTTTGTTGAAACGGCCACATCCAAAATTATCTTTATTTGCGAATTTAAAATCCACCATAAACAAACTGCAGCAGATATTAGTCGCTTTTTGTAAGTAGACTTGACTGTATTATTGTGACTATAATTGATAATTTTGATTTTTATCACCTTGGATGGCTGACATCGGTGGATTCACTTCAGTGTTTACCGCTTGAGTTGACACACTTCCCCACTTCATGATGCCTAATGTGAGATATCGGAGTACACTAAAAAATTCCACACATCCCAGTTATTACACCTTACCCAGCAGGCAGGTTGTAGTTATGGAAAATCCGACATGACTTGAACACGTCTGTCTCGTAGGTTTACCTATTGCTACCAACTACATCAGCAGGTAGGTAACCAACTGGATTACTGATCCACCAGCCATTGCAGGGGGGTTCAGTAGTTTTTGCCTTGTTGTTTAGGTTTACATTGGAGAAAACAACATGACGCCTAGACCTGGAAAGCACATTAGATCCCCAAAGATCAGTTCTGGTGTAAAAGACTGGCCTCAGGTCAAGTGGAGAATTTTATAAAAAGGCAGGACAACTCAGTAACTCCTAAAAAATTATTGGGAAATATCTTCCAGTGCTGTTCATCATGGAAGATCATTGGTTGGTATGGCAACACACCATCCTTAACACTCCATGTCCAAGTTTAATTTTACCAGTTATTCAAAATGTCAAATCACATAATTCTTTTTCACAAATATGTGGCTAACTGGGTTAATCCTGCCTCTGGAAATAGCCCCCAGGTCTCCCACACTTGAAAACGCATCAGTCAGTCAGCCAAAAGAGCATCTTTCACGGCCAAAGGAAACATTTCAGCTTAAAAGGCCTCAGGCAGGGTTAGTCTGCTGCAAGGGAGAGGAAACAGAGGCCACACTCCTTTGAACTGGGGATGACCTCCCATACGGGCTCTAATATCAAAGTCCCACACCACTGCCTGCTAATGGATGATAAGGTTAGGATTAATACACACACACACACATACACGGATCCCTGCTTACACCTGTCACCATGGTGATAAAGAGGCACAATAAAATTCCATTTCAGACAGAGAAAACCTACTCCTTGGCATCCAAGCCAGCAGCCCGGCTCTTGTGCAAGATGTGCATCACTTGCATCCTCCAGGCGTCGGCCACCTGCTGCTAAGCCTTGCCCCACCAGTGACCTTGTGAAAAGACAACTTTCCGCCCAGACCCCTCACCAGGCGAGCCAGACTAACGTCGGTTAGCTGCTGCACTCTCAACACTCACAAAGGAACACTGGATGCAGTGCTCAAGTTGAAGTATTTGAGTCTAGCTTAGCTACAAGGAACAACAGAGTACATTTCCTTGCAGACTCGCATTGAGCACACTGGCAGTCAAATCAAAGTGACACTTAATAACCTCAGTAAGTTAGGTTATTCGTCAAGTTGGCTAACGTTACACCAGGCAACAGTGATGGCCAGCGAGCTGCTTAGCTGGATATTGGTAGCGTTGGATGAGGAGCCAGAAAACATACAAAACAAGTGGCTAACGTTAGCTAGCTAGCACGCTAACGTTAGCTAGTTGGTTAGCCAGCAAAAAGAGAGCAGTAAGGACTTTCCTTTAGGTTGTAATAAATAACACTGGCATATACTGTCGAGGTAAAACTGACGGATAATTTTGCTGGAAAGACAGAGTGCAACACCAAGCTGGCGGCTAGCTAGAACTTACTGGCAAGCTTTAGGTTGGAGCATCCTGACGAGCTGCTGCCCGAGGCCTGCGGGACCCCGGACTTTCCTGTGCTGCTCCCCACGGCAGCGGCTGATCCGGCGGACGCTGCGGCGGCTCCTGGAACACCTGGCGGCTCAGCAAACGAGCTGGTCCTGGGCCGCCCGCTGCCGCTCATATCTCTGTGCAGGGGTCACGGGGCGGCGGGGTTGGGATTCACTATTTTCGGCCAAAGTGACTATTAATTATGAATATCTGACAGCGAATTATCTTGGAAAGAAACACCGAGAGATACCGCTCCCGTTGCCGCTGGCTGTCTGGGCTGATAGCTGCTGCTAGACACCTAGAAACGGACCGCTCGCAATGCCACCTGGGAGATGAAGTTCGAATTAGCTGTTGCTTAGGTTTCCTTCCCTGGCTTTTACAAATCAAAACAACTACAATTGTTAAATGACATAACAGTGGATGTAGGCCAGAGAAGGGGCAACAGTCACACAATATATTTCCATGCAAATGATATGTCAAGTTTATTTTTATCTTTATTTCTTTGTTTTGTTATATCTGAAATCGATTTAATGTTTTTTTTATTTTCTTTTTCATCCATTCACCTTGGCAAAATAGACATGTACATGTCATACAAATAAAGTAAGTTCAAATTAATATGCCAAGAAGTTTTAGCATGCAATTAAAAATACCATATCAGTGAGTTTACCATATCAATGAAAAATTACCAGCCACCTTATTCTAATGGTAGTGGAATTGTTGTTACATTATTAGGTAGTGTAGTTAGTCCATTTAGCACATTGTAACTTTGTTTTGAAAACTGCTTTACTACTACCACTATTACTACTACTACTTATGATGATAATAATAATAATAATAATAATTATCATAATTATCATAATAATAATAATAATAATAAGACAGGAGAGACAGGTCCACATCATTTTCTAAAATGCCTTCACTGACACTTGCACAGGTTCAGAGGTGTGATATTGTTTAAATCTTCAGCTGGCTTGGCTATAGGTGAAGGGCTTGCCGGCAGCTTACTCAGTGTGAGGTCAGTGATATGCCTTGCTTGGGGAAAACAAAGTGCTTAAGGGGCGCAGGCCTCTGGGTTTATCTGGGATTAGAAGTGGGCAGGTCAGTGCCACTTCCAGCTTCTCACAGTGTGTTTGCTGATATGGGAGAATTGACCAGGTCCCCTCACCTTAACCCACCTCTCACCCAATATGACCTGAATGTGAGAGGCTACTCTAATCCAATAAGCACTCCTATACTTGATAAAGGCCGGCTAGACGAGCACACATATGTTCCAGGGATTTGGGGTTCGAGCCTGCTGGGTCAAGCTGGCTGCATCTCCAGATCCTCTCCATTAATCTACAGACAAATTCTGGCAAGTGAGGACAGTTTTGCATCAGCCTAGGCTGAATGATGCTATTCCCAGGCCTCCTCTCTGTTTGTTCTTTGCATCCTCCTTCCCAAAGGAAACAAATAATGGATAAAAATATGTTTGTTTCTTCGTAGCTCTTCTCTGTAGTCTCTTCCAGAGCCATGTGGGAGGGAGAAAAGTCAAAGGGAGGGGATGCAAGGAATCATGAAGTTGTTTAAGCTTTGAGACAGTGGATGAACTCAATAAGATAGACTAGAAACTCTACAAACACACTAGAACAAGTATACATTCTGGTCATACAGTCAAAAATTCAAAAACACTCTGGAGAAATTGAGGAATCTGAAATAAATTCAAGGACCAAAGACGTTGTGTTAGGTCTTTAATATTTTCAATATTTAGTTTTTTTTGTTGTTTAGAAATATTGCACATGGTCAACATGCCTGTTTATGAGATAACACTCACCTCGCTCATCCTAAAACTCCTTCTCCAAAGTAAGGACAGTTTATTTTTAAGCACAATCATACAGTGTACACGCATACATGTGTGTGTATGTGCGTATGTCTGTGTGTGTGTGTGTGTGTGTGCGCACGCATGTGATTGCACATGCATGCAGAAGGACACATTACAAACCTAACCCCAAAGCAATGTGAATTGATAGTCTTCTATTACCTGTGTGTATTATTTTTTTAAATATATATTTATATGCATTATATATCCTGAATATATATGTTATATATATCCTGAATCAACTGGGTTTGATAACAGTCAAGATGGTGGACAAAATAGTCATGGTGACTATAAAAATACTGCCTCTAGAGTAGAATATAGAATGTAGAATACGAGGAAGGAAAAATATAATATCGATAATGTTGTCGTGTGGTGAAAGAACGAGAGGTTGGTCATGTCAACACACTGCCTGCATGTGCCCAAACATACACACACGCCCAGACACAGACCTATATGCACATATATGGAAATATATATATTTTTTCACACATCCAACTGTATACAGAGAAATAAAAGAGATACCCATAATAATAATAATAACTACCCCCACTCTTCACCAAGGAAGCAAAGAGCCAAAAAGTGCTATTCGAAAATTTGTCTTTGACTTTTAGTAAGTTATGCTCTCTATCTCTTCAACAATAACAATAATTGCGTGATTCTTCTTCTGTTTGTTTTTTTTTTTTTGTTGTTTTTTTTACCATAGTTATAGATAGTATCACAACAGCTCATTCCTCTGACTGACTGACTGACTGCACTGGATTTAATATCTATGGCACAGAGCCTTCCCCCCGAAAAAAACAAAAAACAAAATAACCCACCCATTTCCAAAAAAATAAATGTCCTATTGCACCATTTTATGGGAAAGGATAAAGTGTCGAGAAGAGAGGGAAGAGGGGAGGGCTCCAGAGACTGCCCTCCAGGGCTGGTCTAGGATCTGCTTTCCCTGAACTAACCCTAACCAGAACCATCCTGAGCTACATAGCGCTTGACCCTGGACCAGTGCTTAAGGGCACTTTCTAACAACACTTGAGAGGGGGGGGGGGGGGGGGGGGGGGGGGAGAAAGGAGCAGGAGGGGGGGAAGGAGTGAGGGGAAAAGGCAGGGAGGACGAGGGGAGGAGAAAGGTGGTTGATAACATATGGAACAAGGTTATTATTTTTTTTTCTACTAAAACAATCTCTAAAAACAATACTTTCCTGATTTAACTTGCGGCGTCCCCAGACGAGAGGAGCCGCACAAATTGTGCAAACACCTGATTTCAACGTTTTTACAAAACGACAAGCCCCGCCCCCCCCGTCCCCACTCCGCTGTGTCTGGTGAGAAATCGTAGGGGAGGGGAGGGGGAGAACGGCCCCAAGTACAATTATAAGTAAGGGGGGGTTGGGGGGGAGGGGGGGGGCACAGACTGACTTTGTCCCCTTTTTTGAAGTTTTTTTTTTTTTGTTGTGTTTTTTTTATGCTGGAAAAGAAACACCATAGAGCCACGAGAGAAAAACAGGCCACGGTAAAACTGGTTATTTCCACGGCAACGATAACAAGAGAAAGCAACATCATATCCACTGGGTGATTCAGAGACGTTTGGTTAAAAATTCTACTTTTGCTCTCTGTTGGTAAGTTCTTGTTGTTGTTGTTGTCCTTATTCACTATTGTTATCTGACTTCCTATTGGTGGAATACGAATCTTCCAGCCAATGAACATCATCCAATTTCTTCTTCTGCCTTTTCTCTGTGCTCTGTCAGGAGCTAGTCAGTGTCGGGCGTAACGTTGATTCTTCCAAACCTCACAACCAACAGTCTTTACATAATCTCTTTATGGTGCCTGTCCACACAGGATGGGGGAGGGGGGGACCCCAACATACATACAGACATACATCATCAGCTCCAGCCAATGAGGACTCAGTCTGTCAAAATGGCAATAACTGAAGGTGCAAAGATTGGTCACACTGAGTCCCAACTCCCGCCTCCTTTTTCTTTTTCGGGAGCGAATAGTATTCATGCTTTGAGTTTGTCTTTTTTTTTCTTACTACAATCACTAAAAACTGTGCAGGCCAATGGCTTGGTCAGACCAGGGTTGACTGTGTGTGTTTGTGTGTGTGTGTGTGTGTGTGTGTGTGTGTATGTGTGTGTGTGTGTGTGCTGTCTGTCTTGCAGCATCGAGGGGCTGTGGAATATCAGTGGAGGTCGTTGGGGTTGTATTTGTGTCCCGACCACTGTGCTGAGGAGTGGAAGGGGAGAAGGAGGTCAAGTCAATGGCATCTGAGGGCTGGCTGGCTGGCTGGCAACAGCAAACTGCATCTGCACAACAAGTGACAAAGTGCCTTTGTGTATCATGGTCCTTGGTGGCGGCTCTTGGGGACTGCCAACCAAGAGTAACAGTCTGATTTGGTAAGGATGTGTGCATGTATGTGTGTGTGTGTGTGTGTAGAGTGTGTCTGTGTAGGATCATGTGCATGCTGGAGATTACATATGCACCAGGGTTTTTCTTGTGTGTGCATGTGTTTGCGTATGTATATGTATGTATATGTGCGTGTGTGTGTGTGTGTGTGTGCCAGAGAGATAGAGAATGTGTACCACAGAGTCTGTGTGTCAAACTACAAACTACTGTACAAATGTGCTGAGAGCAGACCTGGGCAAACTATTCGCTGAAATTATTCTGGATACTTGGGGAAAAAACGAAACACAAGGGGCACTTGACTCATCATGTCTTGCAAGTGATTCGTCCACTTTTGAGGCTTTTTAAATGTCTGATGAGACAAATCAAGCGCACCTCGAGTAGTTCAAATATTTGTGACCGTATTCAAATGTATTTTTGCCCAGGTCTGGTGGAGAACAGCGCCAGTAGAACGGTTCCACTGGAGCCATCCGTAGTCCTGGTTCAACACATACAAGAACATGCTGTGGGGATGACACTCCTCGCTCTCTTCTTCTCTTCCATTCTTCTTCTCACTTTCCCGTCCTCTCCGTCCTCTCCAGCCTACGATCCTTCGCTTCTCGGCTCCTCGGGGCTCTGCCCTTTGTCTCCCTGCAGCTCCGCCCCTCCGTCCTCCCGGGCCTGCTGATTGGAAGAGGAGCTGTGGGGTGGGGCGGGGCCGACCTCGATCGACCCTCCGGGCTCGAAGGTTCCGGGCGTCGCCGTCTGCATGATCTTCTGCCGGACTTCGCGGATCTTCAGCTGCAGGCACAGCTTGGTGGGGAAGGTGTCAGAGTAGCGTGCCTGGAAGGCAGCGGTGGCCTGGGCTGGAGGGGGGAGGGGGGGAGGGGGGGAGGGGGGAAGAGGGAGTGAGGGGGGGATGGAGGAGTTGTTATTTCATCTGGATGACATTATTACCATATATCCAGCATGGTATCACTCTTTAAAAGGGCAATAAGTGAGATTTTTACTGCCCCATAGCACAAAATGACCATAATATATCTGCAGGGCTGTTGATCAATACCAATGATGAAGTAATCAATGATTACTTCACCACTGGAACTGTGCCAGTGACCAGTGCAGGAGGAGAGAACTTCTATCAATGTTGCTGCAATTCCTACTGGTCAATACCGGTCAATAATGGTCATAGATTACATAATGCCTTGGTAAGTTTTGTATGTAACTCTGACATCAAGTGCAATATATTGTCCAGTATAACAATGTACACTACCAGTCAAAAGTTTGGACACACCTGATTTAATATACAATGTTTTTCATTCTCTTAAAGCCATTTTGATCTAAAGGCTTACGCTTAAATGCTTGAAATTTGTTTCTTAGACAAATATAAATAGTGAAGTTGATCCTGTGTATGAATTTCTTTCCAAAGCCTTTTTGCCTTTCCATCAAGGCAAAGGGCGGCTACTTTAAAGAATCTGAAATATAAGATCGTTTTGATTTGTTTTGGACTTTTTTGGTCACTGCATAATTCCATTTATGTTATTTTATAGTTTTGATGTCTTTACTATTATTCTAAAATGTGGAAAATAGTAAAAATAAAGAAAAATGTGTGTCCAAACTTTTTTTCTTTTATAGTTCATTACAGCTACCGTAATAGGCCCCTACGTTATTATTTGATATATATTTGTTATATGGCATAAATGAGAAGACAGCGAAGACCAGAGTGCAAGATTTCACACACTTGGCCAACCACCGATGACCGATCAGAGCGGGGGATGCTGGCGGGGGTTTTACCTGAGGGGAAGAAGCCGTGTTCTTGAAACAGCTGCATGACGAGAGCCCGGCGCTGGTCCAGGGTTCTGCGCAGAGAAGAGTAAGGAACCCGGTCCAGCTCTCCTAGGACATCCTCTGCCTCGGTACCTGGGGGAGCGAGGAGAGGCATCACGGCACTGCTGATGAGCCTTCGCATTCATTTGATTTATGGGGATTTTACAGCAATGTTTAGCTTTTTCCCCCTGTTGTGATTAGAGAGGCAAGATCTACTCACGTCTTTTAATCAAGGCTTAAGACCTTTTTATCTTCACTGTCATTTGGTCATTGGTGGAAAAAGTACTCAGATCCTTCACTTAAGTAAAAGTAGCAATACCATAATGGAAAAATACTTCATTAAAAGTAAAAGTTCTACATTCAAAAGTTTACTAGAAAAGAAAAAGTATGTAAGTATTAGCAGTAAATTGTACTTAAGTATCAAAAGTAAAAGTACTCATTCTTTCAGAGTGTTAAATTATTGAAGCATTAACCTGTAAGAAGTATTTTAATGTTGTAGGTCTAACTGCTCCATATACTTGTATATTGTATGTTTTGCATGTAAAACCTTATTCTGCAAAGTAACTACTAACTCCAGCCGTCAGATAAATGTAGTGGAGTAAAAAGTACAGTATTTCCCTCTGAAATGTAGTGGAGGAAAAAGTATAAAGTCTCACAAAATGGAAAAAATGTAGTTTCCGTTGATGCCCTGAGCCAGATTCGGACGTTTCACCCAAGCGCTCTTATTGTGTTTATTCTGTGTATTTTGTTTATGCTGTAGTTTGTTATTAACATTTAATCTTTTTGTTGGCCCGCTCTCTGCAGCCAGTGCACACCTGACAGTCCTGGAAGGGGGATTCCTCTCTGTGTTGCCCTTCCCAAGGTTTCCATTTTTTTTCCTACTGAGGTTTTCCTCATACGCAGTTGAGGGTCTAAGGTTAAGGGGGGCTATTTTCATTTATTGTTTTCATAATGTGGGCGTTGTCAAGCCCTTTGAGACTGTAACAGTGATTAAGGGCTCTACAAATACTTACTCTACTTAACTTGCATATTGAATAATAACACTAAACTAACAATGTCTAAACTAAATTAAACTAAACTATATCAGGAGACTTTTGTCCTTGCAGTCTTCCCACAAATAAACACAGAAAATATTTCAGTGTTTCAGAAGATAACCATCCACATGTGACCTATATACTGTATATATAGCTCCTGGTTTGGGTTGATTGAATGTGCTGAAGACGGCCACCTGACCAAAATGTTTGCTGAACTCCACCTTGCTCCTTTTGCACTTTTGGAAAAGCTGCACAAGGCAAGACTTTGATGTAAAAATGCACCCGTCTCATCAGCCCAAGTCACTGTCACATTACATGATTTCTGGATTTGTAAGTCAAACAGTTTCCTCTTGCTGCCACTCGGGGCTGCCAATGCGCAAAATTGCATTGTGCAGCTTAGAAGTGCAATGAATGTACAATCTCTCTTAATAAGAAAATGTTCAGCCTTGTTGGATAGAGTGTATGTTTTCTACTTTTTTCTATACTTGTATCAACTGAGACCTACCTACAAAAAAATGAGTGAGCTTTCCAGAAAATCTGCTGCCCTAAATCACACCATTGTGTCCAAACTAAACCCAGGAAATCTCTGTAACATCCTGCAATGACTGACGGCTGCTGCAGCGGAGCAGTTCAGCACTTCGGCTGCTGTACCTGCTCTGTCGAAGGTGAAGATGTCTCCCTCACACTTGGCGGCGCTCTTGGGGGTGTTGGGCTCCGAGCTGCAGCTGGACAGACGGCGAGTCTTCCTCCTCGGGGAGCTGGGCTCCTCTGCTGTCGGCTCCAGCTCTGCCGGGGGGGGGAGCGGAGAAAGGGAATATGGAGGAAGAAGAGGGAGAAGGGGGAGACATGGGGAAAGAAGACGTGGGGAAAGAAGATGAAAGATGAAGAAAGGGCAATTTGGGGAAGATGAGAAGGTAATAAAGATCAAGGAGACAGAAGAGATGGGGAGAAGAAGGGGGGGGTGAAAAATGAAGAGAGAGAGAAGAGAGAGGAAGAAGACGGTTGATTAGAGGGGGGATGAAGGATAAACGAAGAGAAAACAGGAAGGAAAGGGTTGAGATGGAGAACCGGGGGGAGATGGGGAAAATAAGAAGAAAATGGGGTAGAGGAAGAGGAGGGGTGACGAAGGGGCAAATAGGGGAAGAGATAATGAGTCGTACAGCACAAGGAGAAGATGGGCAATGAAAGAAAAAAGAGAGGAAGAAGCAGAATAATAACACAAGGAAGAGATGACGGGAAAAAGAAGGTGCAGTAGAGATGGGGGAGCAAGTAAGGAGAGGCATTTAATTACAAACTAGATATCCAAATCATTTACATTCTGCGCTCTCCATTAGAACAGGTTCACTTGTTGTATTTTGCTTGTTATACAGCAAAGAAGATCCTTGTTTTTGAAACGTGCGACACAAACAGAGTTCATCAGTTCTACGTTCATTAGTGTGCTTGCCGTAGGCAGAGCACACTCTTACTATCTTGCATACTTATTATTCTTTTTAGTGTGCTTGCCGTAGGCAGAGCACACTCTTACTATCTTGCATACTTATTATTCTTTTTATTAGTGTGCTTGCCGTAGGCAAAGCACTCTTATTATCTCACATACTTATTATTATTAGTGTGCTTGCCGTAGGCAGAGCACACTCTTATTATCTCACATACTTATTATTCTTATTAGTGTGCTTGCCGTAGGCAGAGCACACTCTTATTATCTCACATACTTATTAGTGTGCTTGCCGTAGGCAAAGCACACTCTTATTATCTCACATACTTATTATTAGTGTGCTTGCCGTAGGCAGAGCACACTCTTATTATCTTGCATACTTATTAGTGTGCTTGCTGCAAGCAAAGCACACTCTTATTGTTACTGTCGGCCATTTTTATTATTATTTTTCCGCCAAAAAGTTTGGCACGCTACTCCTCCTAGTTTTTACAGTGCATACACATGTGAGACATCAAAACGTGCGGCCCATTGAGGAATCGTGTGCTATTACTTTTCTAAGAGATGCATCATAAGGTTTTTGAGATATTAAGGATTAAATGCCATTTTGGACGCAATACACACACATTGTAAAATGAGAACCATGTGGACTCAATTATAGGATCACAGAGCCAGAAATTTAAGTTTCGTTTTCCACAGGATCACAGAGCCAGATATTTAAGTTTCGTTTTGTCCGCCATCTTGTTTCTCCGCACAGTAGCTGAAGCTAACTGAAGCTAAGGTAGAATCAGATCAGTATGGATGTATTTGGACTTTTATTCTGTATATTAAAAGTCTACTGCGGAGTTTTTTACCGGCTGGCTTGATGCATTTAGGACAGAGGGGCCGTTTACCGGCTGGCTTGATGCATTTGGGACAGATGGAATCGCGCTGCGGAGATCGGCAGGTACGTTAGCACGCAGTAGCTGAAGCTAACTAGCAAGCAACAGTAGCATGAGCTTACTAGGCTATACCATGGATGTATTAAACTATGGATGAGGCATTCAAAGATGGCGGCCCATTCATTCCAATGAAAGTTGCTCACGCAGCGCATACGCCGAAAAAGTTTTTACGAATCCTACTTCCGTGTCCACAGCACCTGCGCAGTAGTGTTTTTCTTGGCCCCGCCTATCCCACATGAACGAGTCTAGTGGCGTTCTCGTTGCGACCGTGACGACAGCGCGTTCATGTGCAGCTTTCTAGGTTCTAGGTTCTGATTGACTGTTGCTGCTGCAGACTCGGCTCTTCGGGGAAACCATCGTCCAGGTATGACTCTATCATTTATTCAATCACAGAACATTTGCTTTATTTGTATAAATCTTACATCCGATGTGAAGTGATTCAGTCTGGATAAAGTTGAGCTAAGCTAACGTTGGTAATAACGGTTAGCATAACGAGACGGCTAAGAATCTAGAGGCTAGAGTCAGCTAACACATCCATGGGTTAACATCAAACAAGTTAACGTAAAGATAGAAATGTTCGCTAACGTTAGATCATAGACTAAACTTTGCATTTGTGATTTACGCTCCACTCGTGTTGCTCCACTTGTTGTGTTGAACGTTGTCTTGTGTTTCTCACAGGGAGTCAAGTTCATGCCACACATCGCTAGCCAGGTCCATGTCAAGGGTTTACTTGCTTAACCAGGTGAGGAGATGCATTTTCGACGAGAGATGGTTCACATCGGTCACAGATAGTAATGACTTGGTAGCGACTTTTTCACCTCTACTGGAGCCAGTGCTTCACAAATTAAGTACTTTTCACCCTGTGCTGTAATCATCATCATGATGTATGCTAACTGTTTTCTGTAAGACACTGAGCCGCAGATACTAACTGCAATTTCTTCTGTTACAGAAACTCCTGCTCTTCAAGAACCACTGACACTTCTCTGGAAAATGCTCCCAAAGAAATTAACTTATTTATGATGTGTTCTGGCCTTTTCACTAGTTTATTTCTTTACTAGATTTCTTAACCCTTTGCTTTTACTGAATCTTACCTTGTACTGACATATTACAGCTGCTCTCTGTGGACCAGGGCTCTCTAAATATCCACCTGTTATAAACTAGTGTTCCAGTTCAAAGATGATTGTGTTTTTGTTTTGTTTTTTTGTCTTGTAATGCTTGATACTCCTGAGAAAGTTTCACCCATATAAAATGGAACATGTAGAATGGAACGTATTTTGAAATAAATGTTTACTTTACATATAACAGTTTGTCTTGGATCATCTCTTAAATAAGTCTTATTTGTCATCACTCTGTAGTCCATTGCCCTCAAATTACTTTTCTCCATCTTACCTTGGTTATTACATTTTACCAGCATTATGTTTTTCTAGTCACAAATATCAATATTATGTTACTAATAGTGTTTTTATTTATACAAGTCTTACAGAATATACACATACATTTTTTGAATGTCTCTTCCTTGTGAGTAATTTCTGACAATATTGACTAAAGCCACACATCTAGACCACATAGTCCAAGTTAACCAACATGCTGTTGCCTCAGTGTAGAGATAGTATTACTTGTTGCCATTATTATTCTGCTGCATGTATTGATTTAATCCATGGGACTGAACTACACTGGATCAAAGGTGGGTCACCTCACAACATTTAGTCACGAGAAATATTAGTACTCTGATCAAACACAGTCCTATATAAACAGTGTATGAAGATAGGTTTGCATTCTGCAACTTAGATGCAAGGTTTGCTAGTGAAAAAAAAAATCTTAAATTATTATCATTGGGAATATTCTAGGTTCGTTTGGTGTCACACCAAGGTTTTCTAACTATAAATTTACAGACAGTAAAAGAAATTAGAACAACCATCAAAGCCCAAATATATTCATAACTTTAATAGGATAAAGAAAAGTACATAGGCATAGTCTGTAAACTGAGAATTTCGAGATGTAAATAAATATATAATAGTAAGTAGGTGCATAGAACTGCTTATGCTACATGTAGCTGGTTAACTACAGCAATGTTATAACGTTAGCTAGCTAGCTTGCAAGCGACCTATTTAATCAAGAGAGAAACAAAAACAAAATAGAAACCATCCGTTATTGTTCTTAAGTCTTGCCTGTTAAACCTAAGTGTCGGCGGACGTGTAGGTTGAGTTTAATGTGATCTAGGTTGATCACATACAGCTAAAAGCCTCCGCTAACAATCAGCTAGCTGTATAGCTTGTCAACAGTGGAAGTAGAAGCGGTGAATGCGCACGGAGCGTTCCCGTGGCCTAGAGGCGCGTTCACGGAGCTTCAGAAAATACAGCTTTATACGGCTCTTGGTGGCTTCCAAAGAAAAATGGACCCAATGATTTAAAACTTGATAATTCAAACAGTCGTTTTTGACTTTGAGTGATACCCAGAAAAATTTTCCCGGAGTTTTACAGCTGTTTCTTTCCCCATGTATGTCTATGGGAAAAAGTCTTTTTGGGCCCCATGGCGTCACGTGACTTGCAATACCGAGCTTGGCCACTACGCCAAAATCGCCGCACAGCCCAGAGCTCTTCCTGGGGGCTTGGGCTATACAAATGAAATGGTCGAGCTCATTCATGTCAGTGCTTCGACACAGCCAGCAGATGGCGACAGAGACCATGAGTTCCCCACATGGGCTGGCTTGATGCATTTGGGACATTGTAAAAGGATGAGAACCTGAGAACCGTGTGGACTCAATCACAGGATCACAGAGCCAGAAATTGAAGTTTGGTTTTGTCCTTGTTTCTCCGCGAAGATCGGGAGGCTCCCACCCAGTAGCTGAAGCTAAGGTAGAATCAGATCAGTATGGATGTATTTGGACTTTTATTCTGTATATTAAAAGTCTAGTGCAGAGTTTTTAATGGCTGGCTTGATGCATTTGGGACAGACGGACTGCGCTGCGAGATCGGGAGGTAAGTTAGCACACAGTAGCTGAAGCTAACTGAAGTTAAGGTAGAATCAGATCAGTATGGATGTATTTGGCCTATTATTCTGTATATTAAAAGTCTAGTGCAGAGTTTTTAATGGCTGGCTTGATGCATGTGGGACAGACGGAGATCGGGAGGGACGTTAGCTGGTTTCTCACACACAGTAGCTGAAGCTAACTGAAGCTACGGTACACACACAGAGTATGGTGGTTGCTGCGCGTCGGCCGACGCTTAACGGAGCTTCTGACGCGCTCAGTTTTGAAGCTAGAGCGGAGCTTTTTTTATTAACGGAAACTAGACATCCAGACGAATACATAGGTACCAGCCATGCTATGCTAGCTCGCTGGGAAGCGGGCGTAAGATAGCTCCAAAGTCGGTGAGGTTTAGCTCTAGAATTGTGATGCGTTTTAGGTCCTTGGAAAGCTGGGAATCTTTAGTTTCGTTCGATACCAAACATGTTGTGGCGTGATGAGAAAAGTATCCCAGTGCCTTTCAACGCAACTGGCTCTGTTTACTGAGTCTAGTCTGTCAAATTCAAAAGGGGCCAGTGTTACAATTACCTAGGTATCTGGTTAGATGAAAAATTGTCTTTTAAACCCATGTCAATGAACTGACTAAGAAAGTAAAATTTAAACTGGGTTTCTTTTTTTTAGAAATAAGCAATGCCTTAACATGAGTAGTAGGATGCAGATTGTATAAGCAACACTTTTTATCAGTGCTTGATTAGGGTGCTGCTGGGTGATGCATTTTATAGGGATTGCTCTTGTTTTTCTTAGTAGACTTTCTTATTTTGTCTGCATGTGGATGGTCTGGAAATAACTTATTTTGTTTGTTGTTTTGTTTTCTCGTAGTTGTGTACACAGGTCTGTCTTGCAAACAAGATCTCGATCTCAATGGGACTTACCTGTTTAAATAAAGGAAATAAAAAAAATATTTTAGGACATTATTATTATTTAAACTCTTTGTGATCAGGCACAGTTTGGACAAAATACAATTGGTTTACGGATTTACGGAGCGAAATGCTAACAATTGCAATGCTGCACCGCTTAGCAAAACTAGTGAACGCCAAGTCTAAGGGCAGGGGCATTGCAAGGGCGGCAAGCACACTTTAAATTTTCTTTAGAAAATTTAGCCTTTTCTAGTTAGTGTGCTTGCCGTAGGCAAAGCACACTCTTATTATCTCACATACTTATTAGTGTGCTTGCCGTAGGCAAAGCACACTCTTATTATCTCACATACTTATTATTAGTGTGCTTGCCGTAGGCAAAGCACACTCTTATTGTTACTGTCGGCCATTTTGTTTATTATTAGTGTGCTTGCTGCAAGCAAAGCACACTCTTATTATCTTGCATACTTATTATTATTAGTGTGCTTGCCGTAGGCAGAGCACACTCTTATTATCTCACATACTTATTAGTGTGCTTGCCGTAGGCAGAGCACACTCTTATTATCTCACATACTTATTATTAGTGTGCTTGCCGTAGGCAAAGCACACTCTTATTGTTACTGTCGGCCATTTTGTTTATTATTAGTGTGCTTGCTGCAAGCAAAGCACACTCTTATTATCTTGCATACTTATTAGTGTGCTTGCTGCAAGCAAAGCACACTCTTATTATCTTGCATACTTATTAGTGTGCTTGCCGTAGGCAGAGCACACTCTTATTATCTCACATACTTATTAGTGTGCTTGCTGCAAGCAAAGCACACTCTTATTATCTTGCATACTTATTATTATTATTACTGTGCTTGCCGTAGGCAGAGCACACTCTTATTATCTCACATACTTATTAGTGTGCTTGCCGTAGGCAGAGCACACTCTTATTATCTCACATACTTATTAGTGTGCTTGCCGTAGGCAGAGCACACTCTTATTATCTTGCATACTTATTATTAGTGTGCTTATTCTTCTTCCGGACAAAAGTTTAGCATGCATCTCCTCCTACAGTTTTTACAGTACATAGACATATTAGACATCAAAATGTGCGGCTCATTGAGGAATCGTGTGCTATTACTTTTCTAAGAGATCCATCATAAGCTCTTTGAGATATGAATGATTAAGTGGCATTTTTAGACGCAATACACACCCATTGTAAAAGGATGAGAACCTGAGAACCGTGTGGACTCAATCACAGGATCACAGAGCCAGAAATTGAAGTTTGGTTTTGTCCTTGTTTCTCCTCGGAGATCGGGAGCCTCCCACTCAGTAGCTGAAGCTAAGGTAGAATCAGATCAGTATGGATGTATTTGGACTTTTATTCTGTATATTAAAAGTCTACAGCGGAGTTTTTAATGGCTGTCTTGATGCATTTGGGACAGACGGACCGCGCTGCGGAGATCGAGAGGTATGTCTGGTTTCTCACACACAGTAGCTGAAGCTAACTGAAGCTACGGTACACACACAGAGTATCGTGGTTTCTGCGCGTCGGCCGACGCTTAACAGAGCTTCTCACGAGCTCAGTTTTGAAGCTAGAGCGGAGCTTTTTTTATTATCGGAAACTAGACATCCAGACGAATACGTAGGTACCAGCCATGTTATGTAACATAGCTCCAAAGTCGGCGAAGTTTTTGACAAAGGTAAATGGGCATGACTATTTTCAAACGGGTCCCTTGACCTCTCACATCAAGATATCTGAATGGCTCATTAGAACGGCAAGAGTCTTAGCTTTACAGCCATATCTGACATATGTCAGCTACATAGGGTATATGAGCTCCAGGGTACTAAAGACACAGTGTTCTGCATGCAGTGAAAAGATGTTATTCTCGCCTTTTTTTCTTTCCCTATTTCTGCACACTGTGGTACCTAAACAGTCATGGAATTGTAGAAATTGGGTATGGCTGCAAAGCTGAGACTCTCGTGAATCCAAAGAGCCCAATTGCATTCATGTGTGATTAAATATGGCCTCATAGTAACCATTTCAATGTGATGACAGCATTTTTTATAACTTGACCTTACTGTATAAAATGACATGAAATGAAATGGTCGAGCTCATTCATGTCAGTGCTTCGACACAGCCAGCAGATGGCGACAGAGACCATGAGTTCCCCACATGGGCTTTCTGTCAGCCTCAGCGCCGTCTTTGTGATGCATTTAGGATCCTTGGAAAGCTGGGAATCTGTAGTTTCGTTCGATACCAAACATGTTGCTGTGGAGTGATGAGAAAAGTTTCCCAGTGCCTTTGAACGCAACTGGCTCTGTTTACTGAGTCTAGTCTGTCAAAATGCTAACAATTGCAATGCTGCACCGCTTAGCAAAGCTAGTGAACGCCAAGTCTAAGGGCAGGGGCATTGCAAGGGCGGCAAGCACACTTAAATTTTCTTTAGAAAATTTAGCCTTTTCTAGTTACTACTGCCATCAATTCGCCTCTCCGCCTCCATCTCTCACCGGTGGAGTTGCGTCTCTTCTTGCGGTAGCTTCCCAGGATGGCTCTGGGTGAGGTGGCCAGACTCTGCAGGGTCGGGGAGGGAAGCACCTCCTCCGGTTTAAACTCCGGAAGCTCAGCAAAGCGCTCCTCGAAGTACCCGGACAGCACCCTGCAGGAGGAGCAGAGACCCAGATCACAGATCCAGCGGTTAAGAGAGTCTTTAAGAGTGTCCTGTGGCCTGCTGCTCTCTTTCCTACTGTCTGAGTAAAGAATGAAAAAAAACAACAACACAAAAGGCGAGTAGACCTCCCACTCAACTTTAGTAAACAAGAAGAGTTTCCACCATGATGCCAAGCGCTTGGAAGCTTGGCCACAGTGTAAAAATGGAACTAGATGCCGCTATGTGTAAAAAACGAAACATCCGGTGGGGTGTACCTCGTCTCCAAGCTGCTTCACACCACAGATACAGGAGAGAAGCTACTGTCCTATGGGCTTTCTCGGCTACAATAGTGGAAACACTGTCTTATTAGGGCACTGAGCCAGCAAGAGCTGCCAGAGCTGCTTCATTACGCCTTGGCATTGATTTTTACAACAGCCATAACTTCCGTGTGATCACCAAGAATGACTTTGGACTTGTATTGAAGTTCGTCTTGCATTCAAAGAGGTTGAATGGACCTAAATCATGACAGCAAAATGCGCCCCTCTTATATTCAATTTCAATCCCTCATTTACTCAGGTATTTCCTTTATTTGAGCAGTTATTCATAATTAAATCATTTCATATAATATATCTCCCTTGCTGGATGATTCTTTTCCAAATTCTTACGCACGTCGACATGAAACTTCATTTATTTGAGCTTCGTTTAGACACCCAACTCACTCACACTGAATTAATTAACCGCAAATGTAATGTTCCCACTGCTCCTCTAGTGCCGTTATCTTTCCCACTTACTTGTCCACAGAGTCGGGTGTCTTTTTGAGGGGCGGGGGGCGGAACTTGGTCTTCTTTGAGGAAGAGGCGGGGTCTCTCTCGGCGGGGGGAGGAGGAAGAGGGGGGTCCAACCCTGAGGGTGGGGGAGGAGGGGAACGAGGTCCAGCCTGGAGAGGGGAGAGAGAGAGAGGGAGAGAGAGAGAGAGAGAGAGAGAGAGAGAGAGAGAGACAATAGGGGTTGAGAGAAAGATTGATTGATAAAACAGAGTTCCCACTGTGGCCCTGATGTAAAATTCCATGACTTTTGCTTCGACTTTCCAAAACTAAAGTCGGAACGCTTCCATGACCTAAAAATGTGATTCCGTCCTGGTTTGATAATGTTGTTTTCAGCTCAGAAACATTCTAAAGGAGTAAACAAGTCTTTTCCACTACAGTTGGGCTTGAGAAAAACTGGAAGAAGTTGGAAAACACATCCTGGTATATTCTTGTAAAGTGACGCATTTGTAAAATTCCCTACTTCCCCAGAGACGTTATCAAATTCCCTGACTTTCTCTGTCTGGTTTACACCTCTCAAATTTCCATGGTATTCCAGATATTATCCCTATACTCCCATGTAAAAGAGAAACTGATTCTCAATGGGACTTCCTGGTGTGTTAAATAAAATAAAGTAAATAAAATATTCCATGAATAAATGTAAAAACCTTGTAAAAAAAACAGGAGGCTGGTGCCAATTTCTCAGAGACCAAAACTCTGGCGTGAAACTCTTTTGAATGTCTTGATGAAGGATATGTTTAAAACCTAATCTGTGTATGGGTTTATTTGGCATTATAATCATGATAGTTACAAAAGTACAGATGAGAGAAATGAATGAATGAATGAACGACTGAATGAATGAAGCAGATATGCAGCCCGTCTCACCTCTCTGCTGCTGTCGCTCATGCTGTGCTCCTCTCTGTCCGTCTCTCTGCCTCTCCTCTTCTCACTGCTCTCCTTCTTCACCCCTCTGTCCCGCTCCCCGTCCATCTCACCCCACTTCTCTCTGCTGTATCCGTCGCTCAGGTTTTCCTCTTTGATGTACTTAACACCGTCCGGCTCTTCTTTGACTGCTGACACAGATCAAGATCATTGCAGACACTGTTTTGTTCATGTTGATTGTTAATGGACTTGTTTGTTATCAGGAAATGACATTACTTGTGGTGGCGTTGCTCCTAGAGGAAGCCACTGAGGCGTTGGCGGCCCCGCTGGGCGTCGCCTGTCCTCCAGCCTCAGTCTGAGCGTCCGGCTGGCTCTCCCTCTTCACCTCCACCTTCCGCTCCACCTCCACAGCCACGCTGGGCTGGGGCGTCGCCACCACCGAGCCCTGCACCCCCATCGCCAGCGGAGACGAGGGGTTCACCGCACCCTGGGCTGGCGCCGCCGCCGCTGCAGGTGGCATGGTTGTCACGGAGACCACGCCTGTTGCCAGGGCAACGGTTGGCGCAGGGTAGATGGCAGTTAGCACCTGATGTAAAAGACAACAGAGCAGCCGCGTCAAGAAAGGTTGGAGGAAGACTTGGACGAAGCAAATAAAGTCGTGTAGCATTTTGTGTTTCTGTTTCTCAAAATTAAGACCATATTTCCCATAAACCTTGTTATTTCCTGTTGCAAAGCAGATACTGCTACTCGTCTCCTCTCCCTGGCTCTGCCTGCGTTTGTTTTGAAGAGCAAGAAGAAGGATAAGAGCCAAGAACAGCCCTTCATAACAGTGAATACCAGAACAGCTAACTAGCATCAAGTTGAAACTACGCAGTTAGAATAGTGGAACTAGAATAAAGTTGTGTATTACTTTCAAAGTGGAAAAGGTTCCTGTTTTGTGCCATAAAGCAATCCAGCTGATTTCCGGCCCGGTGGCACACAATGTAAAATACAGCGTAGAGGCCGGTAAAGGCGGACTATCTTCTCGGCAAAGGTCTGGTTTGTTTACGGTAATTATACTAAAGTCTCAAAATGAATGTGGTAATGATTTATTTAATGACAGCAACTCCCAAAGACAGACTGCAACATTGTTTCTCTTAAAGCAGCTGTCTTTATTGGTAAAAAGTGACAGGTTTGGACTCTTTGGGAGTTGCTGTCCTCACTGAGTTAGAATTTCCTTCATATTATTGAGACTTTTTACAAGCATTCCTATCCCAAGAAAAAACATTTTGTTGCGCCGGCACAATACTAGAAATTATTTATTGATGTGAGAATGCTATGTGAACACCTCCTGCTGACCTGGGATCAAATCCCATCAGAGCTTTTTCTTTCTGAGTCTGGCTTTCTTTCTGCCTTTCTGCTGCTACCGTCTGAACAAACACAACAAATACAAGTGCTGAAAGGTGAGTGAACTGCTCACTCTTCTTTTAAAAGAAAGTGTGCATCCTGTACTGAAAGGCTCCCGACAAGGTTTAATTCATTTTTAAACTGTAGGTTATCTTTTTGAAAATTCAATAAAAATACCTGGGGAAAAAAAAACTGTAGGTGAAAACGTCAACATTTTATGATGAACTAAAGCTGCACTATGTAGAACTGCAAAGAAAAGTGATTCATACATAACATGACAGTAAAAATGATGCTTCTTTGTAAATTGAATTTTACACTATTTAGCACTAAAACTACATCATCATAAACTTTTTTTTAATATTTCATCTTTCAAATTTCCTTCCTGATACTACACAATGCAGTTTTTTGTGTGTGTTGTGCAGGCCTTGGTTCCTCTTTACCTGACGACCGTTGGTTGCCGGGGCCTGTGTAGGCGTCTGTGATTGACAGCTCAGGGGCGGGGCCGGAGCCAGCAGTGGTGGCTGACCAGCGGCAACGATTGGCTGGACCAGGGTTTGGCTGGCCGGGGCAATGGCCGTGAAGCCCAGGGTTGCCAGAGGCGACGAGAGATAGGCAGGGCCCGGAGGGGGTGGGGCCTGTTGGGCCGTTGCCGTGGTAACCCCCTGGCTGGACTGAACATAGGTGATCCTGAAGGAGAAAAGAGTTGCGAGTGTCAAAGTTGAATATAGCAAAATATTATTTAAAAAAACAGTTAATAATGACCCCAGAAGTTACCAACTGTACATATGTTACACAATGTAATATGCCAAAAAAAAGTGAGACATTCAGTACAGCTGGAAACATTTTCAACATCCAATAGAAACTTTGTAAATAATCTGCTTGGTCAGCTCTCCAGTTCAGTTCACTTTTATTGCCCAAGAGAGAAATTCAGCTTGCAGTGAGGCACAATAAAAACACAATGACAACACAGATACAATACAAAGACAACAAGATCGATCCCAATACAATTAAAAAGGATGAACGGTGGCAGATACAGTGGATGTATAAAGGAGAGAGCAACAAGATATAAGTGCAAAATATATACCCAGCTGATTTCCCAATTTCTCCAATGTGATCAACTGAAACTATATTTTCTCTTACCTCTGCGTATCAGTAACAAGGAAACTTGGGAAATTGAGATCTTAAAGTTTTAACAGAATAATAGCAGGCAAGTCTCCAGTGAAGATGGAGTGTCTACAAAATGTGTCCAAAGATGTGTCAGTGACATATAGACATGCGGCATGTATGAACGTCTTTGTTTACTGCACATGAAGTGAAATTGATCTCATGAGCTGTGAAACTGGAAATCTGACAGCGTCTTGTGATCTTGTTGAACTAAACTAAACTCTCTTCTGACCAGGTGAGGCAGGAGGCGAGGAGAATGAACTGGGTATATACAGTGTGTTTCTGCGTTTCGGGTAACAGGCCTGTATTAGTGACCTGGTGGGAGGTGAGGTCAGCAGAACCGTCTGTGGCGGCGCGGCACCGGGAGCCATCACCGTTGCCATGGAAACAGGAAAGGGGCTCCCAGGATGCACTGCTGCTGCTGCTGCCGCTGCCGCGCTAGGGTGGACGTTGGTCTGGACCACAGGCATGGGGGCGATCTGGATGATCTGTGGAAGGCACACATACACACACACACACACATGTCCCATTGAAAATGTCTCCATCTGAAGGAATGGCTGGGGTAAGGCAGTACTGTGACCCCAGGGACTGAGGTGTAGTTTTATTAACATTTTTTCAAAAACTATTGGTCCAAATCAGACCAATGAAGAAGGTTCAAAGGCCGCAGCAGAGAGCAGGAAAACTAGTGCATGAAGCAGGCTTCCTCCCACTGCTCTTTTCACAACACTGAGGTCAATATTAGCTGCTTTATTTCCTCTCAGGAACATGTGTTGTCTCCTTCTAGTTTTAATGCTGTTGTTGTTGTGGGGATAGAACTACCTTGTCTCCTGTCAGCAAGCTGTGTGGCCCTTACTTAGCTTTTAATGCTGTTGACACTTGTTGCTGTGGATGTGTGTAAATAGCTACCTTGTTTCCTGTCGGGGGGCCGTTCTGTACAGGAAGAGGTGGAGCCACCAGGGAAATGGAAGGATGAGGAGGAGTAGACCCTGTTCTTACTGTTGCCATGGGAACCAACATCTTGCTCTGCAAGACTGGCGACTGGGCTTGGACTGATGAGTGAGAAGGAGAGAGAGAGAGAGAGAGACAGAAAGAGAAATTGACAGAGAGAGAGAGAGAGAGAGATATCAGTCAGAGTGAGGAATAGATTAATCGAGCCAAACAGAGGGGAGGTGAAGACAGCACAGGAGCGAGAGGAGAGGTGGGTGGAGACAGACAGAGACAGAGAGGACAGCTACTACTGATATAGGTGGAATTCCTTGCTGATAACAAGTAGGAACAATGTTCTGCTGCTTCTGACTCTGTTATGAATAGAAAGTGATTAAGGCACGGGTGGGCGGCGGGCGCCTATACTCATGTCAACTGTGTCCCTCCTGTCAATCATTTATCGCCCCTTTACGTAAGCTAATCAAATCTATTTTCAGTGTTTCCCTTGGCTTTCAGAGATGATTAACAAGGAATAAGGAAAAGGAAGTATGGAAAAAGGAAAAGGGAAAGAATACAGTGTTTTGCATGGCATTTGGGGGATTAGATTAGTCACTTTTTCAGTTAGGTGGTCCTGCCTGAGTTTAACAGGCAGGAAAACTCTCTGATTTTCTCTTTTCTGCCAGCCAATCCTTGCTCTCTGTCTCACCTCTGGTTCCGGGGCTGACTGACGCATATCTGACTCCCGCCCCTGAGTGCACGCCATTGGCCAGGGAGGCAGTGGTGGGCGGGGCGGAGGGCAGGGCGGAGGGGAGGGACAGGATGCCGGCTGGCTGGTGCGTGAGCTGAGGGGAGGAGGGGCTCTCGGTGGGCAGGATGTACTGGACCTGCGCTAGCGGCTTGGAGCCAGCGGGAGGTGTGAGAGAGGCGGCGGTGGCGGCGGGGAGGAGCTGGGGCTGCAGCAGAGGGAGGGGGGTCGGGGCGCGGGGCGCCGGGGGCTGGGGGGTCAGGAGCTGCACCGCCTGGGCGGCTGGGAAGGACCCTCCCAGAACTAGGCTAGTGACCAATCCGCCGCCACCCACGGCGCTTACACTGACCGGACTGGGGGAGGAGGACAAGGACAGGTACCCACCCCCTGCGGTGATTGGCAGCTGCTGAGGTCCGGCTCCTCCAATCAGAAGAGTGGCTTTCTTGTCCTGGTGGAGGGGGCTGAGGGTGACGGCTCCCTCCATCGGCTTGCTGGCGATAGGGATGGGCGTGCTGGCGATGGGTCGCACCACGTTGGTTACAACGGTGGGGGCCATGCGGACGGCGCCGAGGACCTGGGTCAGACCGTGTTGGGCCAAGGCGAGGGGAGGCTGGGTGTTGGGCATCGAGCCGGGGACGGACAGAGAGAGAACCTGCCCACCTCCTCCACCTCCTTCTCCTGCTGATGCTGCTACTGTCTCTCCTCTCTTGGATCCGCCCTCACTCCCCTCCTCTCCGCCGTCCGTGCCTCTCTTTCTCTTCCTCTCACAGCCGTCTTCAGCACCTCCTCCTCCTGCACTCCCTTTAGGGTCAGAGTGAGGGATGGAGGGAGAGGAAGAAGGGAGGGAGGAGCGCGCCACTGGCTGGAAGCCATGCTGGAGGGAGGAGAGAGAGAGAGAGAGAGAGAGAGAGAGAGAGAGATCAAAGAGGAGTTACTATCTAAAGTTCTTCTCCACATCTCCCTGAACACACATATCAACTTAACTCTGAAAATGAGTTTTTAAAGCTCAATGGGAATTAAGCAATTCAGAAACTATAAGCTTAAATGGAAATGTCAGTGATATGGTGCCTTACATACAATATCACACTGGTAAGATAAAAATACAACTCCTAAAGGTTCTACAGTGTAACCCAAGCTACATCTATTTCTACTTTATCTTACTGATGAACATCCAGATTTAGTTTCATTGTCTAACTCATAGCATGGTACAGAAAATTGCCTTTGACATAGTGCATTGCATTGCAACCTCTTACAAAATCTGCTCCCTAATGTTTGATTCACTGATAAGGAGACCATACACAGATCTGACTCGAGCATTGAGTAAAATCCTTTCAATTAACATTGCTTTAGTATCTCTGCCCAATAAAATTCAGCTGATTGAATTTAGCCAAACCAAATAAATCCCAGGGAAGACACTAAATCAATTCTGAATGGTAATTCAACCAAGGTCTGGTTGAATCTGATAATCAGTGAACCTACCTGTCCATCTGGCTCGTCCTCATCGCTGTCCGTCACTCGTTCTTTACACTTGAGGTCAATGGAGCCTTCGGGACATGAATCCTCTGGGGGGCGGGACACAGATAGATAGTTACTATTTTAAAAGACAGATACATTTTACACAATGGGGACTATAGATATGTTTTTATATAGCAAGCAACTCGATACAGCTACTTGCTGGAAGTCCATTCATTTGCAATGAGAGCTGAGCAACGGCAGCAACTCTGTTCTGGTTCCTGTGTGGCAATTTGGGGAAGTTGCATGTGACTAGTGTTGCCATATGCTCCTCTTATCACTGCAACAAATTAGAACTAGCAATCTGAGCAAGTACTTGACTATAATAACTAGTGAATTGTGGGTAGCAGATTGAAGGTATACAGTAGTATGGCAAGAGTTTGTAAGTACAAAAGGAGACTGACAGAAATAAAACAAGTGGGAGCAGAGCAATGTGGAATTAACCGAAAACAGCAAAGGTGTTCCAAGGTCAACAATTCAGTTCAGCTAAAAATAGAAAACACATTCAAGGAGCTATTGATCCAGTGAGACAGCTGTGTGTGCTCTCTGGATGACACCACAGAGCGAGCAGGCCAGGGTTCAAACACGTTTCCACAGAGCACACTGGCTGCTGTGGGACTCGAAACTATGACTCTCTGGTTCTGGGACAGTCTCTCTAAGCCCCAGGCCGCCCCGCCGCTCAGCTGACTCACCCATGACATCATCGTCCCCCTCTTCCTCACAGATGACCATGCGCTCTTCATCACTGGTCACGTCCTCGCTAGCCCCGCGCTGGGACAGGGACAGAGGCGGGGGCCGACTGCGAAACAAACTCACCCCATCCTCCTGACACAATGGAGAGGAGATAATAAGAGGAAGAAGAAGACACAACTTTATTTACATAGCAGCGTTCAAAAAGTGCTTTACAGGACAACATAAAAATAATGAATAGCAAATACAAGTAGTAAGTATATGAAAAAGACACCAATTCCAGTGTTTTAGCAAGTTCAAATTCTGTATAATCCCACAGCGCATCGATAGAAACAGCACCAGAAAGAAGAAGACAACGTTAATGGCAATGCTAAAATTCACATTTTCTGTCTCTGCTTCCGTCTCTGCTATAATAACGTTTCCTGTATTCTGATAATAAATATGACATCTTTATCTTATCTTTGGTCACATTGAAATCCTCTTGTTACAAAATGCTCCTTCACTCTGTTTCTATCTGTAAAGTTGTTTCTGAATACGCAAAGAGGATCGTGGGAGGTGGAAATTCTCAGCTTAGGTGTGAGTGTCATTGCTGACGTTTTCACAATATTTTCACAACATTTTCACAATAATACGACTTTTACTTCATTTTATTGATTAAATACTGATCAATGAAGAACAGGCATAATTTGTAGGCTAGGCTGCTAAACTAGGCTTTCCAAGCATGAGGAATGCTAACCATCTGTCTGAGGAGCATAGGATGAGGCTGGTAAATCACTATCATCTTTTAAAATGTACTTTTATAGACATTTATGTAATGATATTTTACTAATTGGCCTTGACCTCCCTTGTATGTTTTGCATTTATATTTCTTGCTCTGCTTTGATGTTTCCTGCTTTGCTTTTTTACTTTTTACTGTTGATTTGAGCTTTTGTTGTTTTATTTACTACTTTGTGAAGCAGTTTTCAAACGTTTTTTAATGATTATGATTATGAATATTATTGTTAGAATTATTATTATTATTATTATTATTATTAAGACTGTCATCCCACTGCTAATGCAGCATATTGTTGTAAGATGAGAAATTAGCGAGTTTTTTTTTTTTTGTGTATATTTTGCGGACAGGATATTTTTGCAGGACAGTGATGAAAAACTCTTTTGTAATAATTAATCGAAACAGACAAGACATAAGTAAGAGATGAGCAATGCTTTAGACAGAATTTTTCCAAACATGCTTCTTCAGTGTATTATCAAAGCAGGCGCTACAGATACACTAATGTATGGTTTTCCCAGCGGCACTGAATGAATGCCTTCAAAACAAAAGAGCTCACATGCGGGCCGACTCCTCTGTGATTAAGAGTGAAGAAGCAAACATCACAGTATCACACCTTCAAAGGCAGTGGGAAAGTAGAAAGTGAAACCTTTGAAGTTGGAAGCTGAGCTCCCCCTGAGCTTTCACTGGGGTTTCTGTTGTAGAGCAGCAACAACTCAAGCCCTCACACAAAGACAAGAGGAGTCCATTTGAACTGTTTTTCAACAATATGCTATTAGCTGTATAGTTCAACCACTCACACACACACACACACACACACGCACACACGTAGACAAAAGCACTGGCCCTGTTTCTTGGAATTTGTGATACACTTGTTCTTTTATTGTCTGTATCTGTTTTGCGTTCTTTGTTTTCTGTGATGCACTTTGTGGCGACAAACCTGTTAAAAGCGCTCTACAATTAATCTTGTTTATTTGTTTATTTGTTTATTTGTTAGGATCCCCATTAGCTTTGCCCTAAAGCACAGCTAGTCTTCCTGGGGTCCACATTTAAAAACATACATTAAACATTACAGTCAACACAAATGGCAAACATAAACATAAGACATATATTTAAAAAAGAACAAAACAAAACAAAAACAAAACAAACCAAAACAAACCAAACCAAAACCAAACCAAAACAAACCAAAACAAACCAAAACCAAACCAAACCAAACCAAACCAAACCAAACCAAACCAAAACAAAACAAATAAATAAATAAATAAAAAAACAAACAAACAAAAAAAAAAAACATTAATCTGTATTAGTAAAACTTACACTGATGACTCTCTCAACAGTTACCGGCAAACACTACAAATCTGCATATGCATAGCATCCTACAAATATGATGTTCCTAGGTGTTTCCTTATTTGCTTTTTAAACATTGATTTCTGTGTTAATTTAGTCAGGAACAGTGGTAAAGTATTCCATGTTTTCATTGCTCTATATACTACTGTGCGTTTAAGGAAATTAGTGTTTGCCTTGGGAAGTGAAAACCGGCCTTCTGTTGCCTGTCTGGTGGCATATGTATATGACTCTAAATTGTGTTTTAATTGACTGTACTGATATGATGGAGTTTTTGATTGCAAAACTTTCCATGTTGAGAATAGAAGCGCAGCGATCAGCCTGTCTTCAACTCTTAGCCAGTTGAGACGGAAGTGCATTCTATTGATGTTGGTGCCGTACGGACACTGGAGAGCAAGGCGTGCCGCCTTGTTCTGTACTAGCTGGAGTTTGCTTAGATCTTTTTTTGTGGCATTCGCCCATATTATCTGGCAGTAATCAAGCTGCGAAAGAATAAGAGTACTTAATACAAGTTTAGTTAAATCAGGTGTTAGATATTTTCTGCATCGCCTTACTACAGCTAATGCCTTGCCCATTCTACTGACAATAGTGTCGATGTGTTTTGACCAGGACAATTTGTTGTCAAGGGTGATGCCCAATGGCTTGGTTTCCTTTACTTGCTGGATGGATGTTTTATTTATAAAGAGTTTAAGCTCTGGCTCTCTCCTTAGAGAATGATTTGAACCAAATACTATGCTTTTAGTTTTGGATATGTTAAGTATCAGTTTATTTTCAAGGATCCACTTTCCAATAAGATCTAGCTCCCTGTTCAAGATGGCAGTCAGATCAGCAGATGTTGTTGCTGATGCATGTACTGTAGTGTCATCTGCGTACATAGTTAATTTAGCATTTTTTAGTACGAGAGGTAAATCGTTGGTAAAAATGGAATACATAAGTGGACCTAGGCAGCTCCCTTGAGGAACTCCACATTCCACAGACACGCTATCTGAGTAACTTCCATTAAAGAAGACTCTCTGCGATCTATTTACCAGATAGCTTTCCAACCAAGCAACTACAGATGGTCTAAATCCATAACACTCAAGCTTTTCAAGAAGAAGCTTGTGGTCAATAACATCAAATGCTGCCGTAAAATCTAATAGGACAGCTCCACAGATCATTTTGTTGTCCAGATCTCTGTACCAGTCATCTGTCATTTGCACTAGAGCTGTGCATGTGGAGTGTCCCTTTCTGTAAGCATGCTGGAAGCTTGTTATCAGATTATTTACTGAGAGGTATTCTTGTATTTGATCAAATACTGCTTTCTCAAAGATCTTACTTAGTGCTGGTAACAAGCTTATGGGACGACTATTAGGGCCACTAAACAATGTTTTCCTGTCTTTGGGCAGTGGAATAACTTTTGCTTCTTTCCAAACCTGTGGAAAGATTGATTGTTTCAGGCTGGTATTTAGTATGTGACAAATTGGGTGTGCAATATAGTCTATAGCCATTCGAATCAGTTTACCATCTATATTATCAATCCCTGGTTGTTTGTCATTACATGTTAACTTTATTAATTTATCCACTGTTTCCACTTTTAATTCACTGAACTCAAAATGGCAGGGTTTATCCCTCATATAATTTTTTATGTTAAAAATGGATAATCTATTGTCTGTCCCATGTGATAATTCTCTCCTTAATTTATATACCTTGCTTCTGAAGTAATCATTCAAGTAATTTGCAATTTCTTTGGGTTTTGTGATAAAGGTACCCCCACACTCAATAAATGTAGGTTGTGGAGAGGTGTTTCTTCCCATTATATTATTTAGTGTACTCCAAAACTTTTTCCCATCATTCTTTGTCCTGCTTAACTGTAGAACATAATATTGTTTCTTTTTCTTTTGATTAAGTTTCGTGACATAATTCCTCAGTTTACAGTATTTTTGTCTATCATTTATACAACCACTTTTTTGTGCTGTTTCCTTTGCCTCCTTCCTCTGAGACATATAACCTTTTAATTCCTCGTCAACCCATGGCGCTCTACAAGTCCTCACCGTCAGTTTCCTAACAGGTGCATGTTTGTCAATAACTGGTTGAAACTTTTTGAGAAATAGTTCTAATGCTCCATCTGGTTCTTTTTCATTGTAAATGTTTGACCAACATATATTACTGACATCCTCCAAGAAAGCTTCCTGAGAGAACCTTCTATAGGACCTTTTGTACACAACTCTTGGCTTGGCTTTGGGTACTTTACTTTTTCTTGCAATCGCTACTACATTGTGATCACTACAACCTATTGGAACTGATACAGCCTTGGTATATAAATCATCTTCACTCAAGTAAATATGATCGATACAAGATGATGTGTTGATACCCTTGTTGTTAGTGCTTAATCTTGTTGGTTGTGTCACCATTTGTTTCAAACAGCATGCATCAGTTATGGTAACCAGTTGATGTTTTAAGGGACAATTATGTGATAGCCAGTCAATATTTAAGTCTCCTGTAAAAACAACTTCCATATTCAATTCACATACTTTATCCAGCATCTCTCCCATAGCTTCTAAATAATTACGGTTTGAGCTTGGTGGCCTATAGCAGCAGCCCACTAAAATAGATTTAATATGAGGTAAGTTAACTTGAAGCCATAATACCTCAGTTTCATTACACATGATATCCTCCCTAACTTTCACAGGAATATGATTTTGAACATAAAAAGCTACACCGCCCCCATACATGGTCCTGTCCTTTCTATATAGATTATACCCTTGTATGCACACAGCTTCATCATCAAATGTCTCATCCAAACGGGTTTCAGATATTGCAAAGATGTTAATTGTGTTTGAAAACAACAGATCAGTAATTTCTTGATGTGGCTTAATTAAATAAACACACAACCTTAACTTTCTACTGTGAGTTTAAACATTGCTCCAACTCAAACTCCTGGAGAACACCGGAGAAATTAAAACAGGCTCGTAAGGCTGTTTGTCTGAGGGACTCCACTGTTGAGTAAGCAGCCTGTTTGCGGCAGCTAGCGATCTGGAACGGTATGCTTCACATTTTTTAAATCTCCCGAGTCTGTTTGCCGCCTTAAGCCAGAGATTAACAACCCCGTACCTTCTCCACGTCCCTCTCTCTCTCCCGCCGCTCCAGGGTGTGCACGGCACTCTGGGAGAAGGCTCGGGGACGGGGGTGCTGCCCGCCGAAGACCCCCCCTCGACGTTCCGACCCCCCCGGCCAGACCGGCCCGCCCACCTTCCCCTCCAGGACCTGGGACGCCGACTGGGGCTCTGGAGGAGAGAGCAGAGAGGCTCTTAGCAAAGACAAAATATCATAGTGTATCTCATATTTCACATCATGCTTTAGCGGCTCAGTAAATCTCAAGATACAGTTCCATAAAATCCATAAAATCCTAATAGTCGTTTGTGATGTTAATAACCTAGGAATTTCAGCTTGTTGCTGTTAGTATTTAAGATTATTAAGCTGTTGCCCTCTTAAGTCGCTCTGCATCAGATTGTCAGCTAAATGCCTAAAATGTAATGCAAAATGTAAATGGATAATATGAGGATTTGATGGGATAATTGTAGTACACAAAAATCACATAAAAAAAAAGATTGAAAGTATTTATGAGGATCAAAGACATATATTTATCTATAAATCAAATGTTATACAATGGCTCACAAATGCTAAGCAATGAACAGTGCACACAATCACACAATCACACACACACACACACACACACACAAACGCATGCACTTGAATCATTTATTTATGCCCACAACAACACAAGAACAAAGGCTGAGATAAACAATATAGATAAAATGAGGAAATTCCCAGGACACACACCTTACACACACACACACACACACACACACCTGTGCTCTCAGACATGCTCCTCTCCCGTGGCTCCTTCGGGGTCCCGCGGCCCTCTGACAGCGACTTCCTGCGGTCCTTGTTACACCACTTCCAGTCTGGGTGGGCTCTGAAGTGGGCCTCCTTCACCTGGAGGAGGAGAGAGAGAGAGAGAGAGAGAGAGAGAGAGAGAGAGAGAGAGGGGGAGGGAGACAGAGAAAGGGGAATTTGAGAAGAGAGAGAGAGTGAGAGGTTGAAAAAGAGACACAGACCGAGATACTGAGGGATATTTAGCATGAGTCTCGGGTTTTTGAGTTGTGTCATATCCTAATTATATGAAGAGTTCATATGAGGGCAACTGATGCAAACAAATATAAATAAATAAACCCAATCATTTCTCATGGGTACTCTGTGGGAGTCGAAGCTTTAACACTTTAACCCCTGACCATGCAAAACAAGTAGTACATTTAAGAAACACAATGAAGTAAGTGTGAATGAAAGCATTATGGGAGCGTGTGTGTACCTGGAAGGCCAGGTCGTGGTACTGCTGCTTCTCGTTGGGGCCCAGGGCGTACCACCACTCCCCCAGGATCTTACTGACCGTCCGGTTGTCCTGGTTGGGGTGTCGCTGGTGCACCAGGGCCCGGTGGCGCTTACTGAAGATCATGAACGCATTCATGGGACGACGGATGTGGTCCTTCTCCCTCTGGATGGGGGTTGGGAGGGGGGAGAGAGAGAGAGACAGAGGGGGGGGGAAAGAGGGGAAGACGTTGACAGTAAGGAGTGAGTGACTGAGTGGGTGAGTGATATAAAATAAGTAATAACCTTCCTGTCTTTGTCTTTCTGTCCAATTGATTGATTGACTGACTGACTGCTTGCCAGAGGTGGGAACTCAAGTCACATGACTTGGACTCAAGTCACAATTTTAATTACTTGAGACTTGATTTGATGCATGAAGAGAAGACTTGAGACCTGACTTGACTTGGGTTCTGGTGAATTGGGACTTGACTCGGACTTGTACTCTGACAACTTGAAAAGGTTTCTAAAGTCTCGACAAAAGATCTTGTGTTTGTGTAAATGACTCAGATTGAAAGTGATGAGATTTGTTCCAGCAGATGACTGAATTTAAATTCTGTTTTCTGAATTTGTATGGAATGATTGAATTTATTGAAGTTGAAACTGATTATAGAAATCAAACTCATGATGCTCTTACCAAGTTTTTATCCCATTAAAACCATATTGCATTGAAAAGTCCTAGATATTTAGTTTTCTTTAAGATATTAAATTGATACTGGACTCTTGATTTGTTCTGACTTGACTTGCTGTTCTACATTTGGACTTGAGACTTGAGATTAATGACATGGACTTGACTTGGACTTGTCTTGCTGTTCTACATTTAGACTTGGGACTTGACTTGAGACTTGTGCCTCAAGACTTGAGACTGACTTGGGACTCGAGCAAAGTTGACTTGGTCACACCTCTGCCTGGCTGACTGACCTTCCTGTCTCCGTCTTTGGGCAGAGCGCTGAGCGACTGTGTGCGTCTCTTGATGGGACCAGTAGAGGGCGCAGGATCGTTGGCCACACCCGGGAAGAACCTGCATTCACACACACAGAGAAGAAGAAGTGAAACCGAGCGCCACATCAGAGACGGGAAGTCGAGGGAGATTCATCGCTCTCTGGGACTTTCAGGAAAACGAGTCAGTTCTTCAGAGCAACGGTTCTCAACCTCAGGGATCATGAAGGGATAGGGAGGAACTCAAGATGATTTATGGAATGTAAAATACTACCGCATGTCTGCAAAATACAAATTTATCATCATCTTTTGAAAATCTTTTCCTGAGGTTTTTTCATGTGATGGTGAACGTTTACAGCCTCTAGAATATCTCAAATAAATAATGATGTAAAGAGAAAAACTGAAAATGATTGTTTGGTGTCACAGTTCCCCATTTTGTGGTTGTGTGTCATGATCCATAAAAGGAATAGAGGGTCACAAGTTATAATTTTGATGATGTAATAATAATAATACATTTAATTTGTAATGCACTGTTCATTAGAAGTAAATCTCAAAGTGCTACAGAGTAAAGGAGAAAAAAAACAGGAGCATAAAAACCGATAAAAATTAACCAACAGCAAAGATCCTAAAAGCCACACAAAGGAAAAAGGCCTGATTAAAAAGGAAAAGTTTATAGACAATGCATAAAGACAAAAATAAAAAAAACAGCACAAAGTTAAGGAAAGGCTCTGTTAAAAAGGAAGGTTTTTAGGCCTATGTAGAGGTGAAAAAGGTGGATAAACTCTTCTTCAAAATAAACTGTCGGTAGATCGCGTTCGGCTGGGTTTAAAAAACACGAATCATCATATTATACACTAATTTGGTATTTGATCCTTTGCATATCCCTCAGAGACACACGTACATATTTCACCAGATGGGTCAGAGTGCAGGAACAGCCATGCAGGAGCGACACTCCTGGAGCAGGATGGACACACTGGCCGAGGCAGAGATCAAACCTGTGATCTTCTGGTTACAGGACAGTCTGTCTAACCAGCAGACCACGGTTCTGCTCACTACGGTTGTGATGCAAACACATCAAGAACCACTCCGCTACCACAAGACCACAAATGGAGTCTGATTTATCATGGGAAAAGGTACATCCAGACCCTCTTTGCCAAAAATATAAAAAATCTTTGCAAGAAAATCTTTGTGCCCATAAATAGAAAAGGCTGTTGTTGGCTTGTGGGAAATCCCTTGCAACTTATCTTTAATCTCTCTCGATACGCTGTTATGCTGCAGAAGTCAAGAAAAAAGTTGCAAGTGGAGGAAAGATTTTGGTCAATATGTGCAGAACGCTCGCTTCAAAACCGAGGCACCTAATGTTCCCCTATCTGATCCGAAACCCAGTTTGAGTTTTCTTCTTTAAAACCTTTATTTATGCATGGGAAATTCGCTCTTTTTCAGCACCACCCTGCTTCACATTCATATAATTGCAGACATTTATACCTGGGAGCTGCCAGGAAGAAACATTCCTCTACAGTTGGCCACTGAGCAGCTCCACTGGAGCGACCGAGGAGGAAGTGCTTTGCTCAAGGGCTCCTCAGCAGCAGCTGTTGAAGGGAGGTAGAGAGCCTCTCATTCACTTTCCGTGCCCAGATATTCCCAGCTATTCCGGAGATTTGAACTAGTGTCTTTGCAGTCAAAAGTCCCTCCTCTCTAACCTTTGGGCTACTGCTGCCACTTTAAAGTTCTCTGGTCATTTGATTATCTGACCAGGCATCTTAAACCACTCATGTTGCCTTGAATAGATATGATATGAATAGACCCACACAAGGTAAACGTAGGAATCACCATATACAAAATTCACTATTGTTTTGTACCAGAAAAAATCTCCAAATTGCTCTGTGTTACCGCTTTTCTCTTTAAATTCTTTCTGTTCATTCACCCTCTGGCGTTCAGAGGTTTAGAGACAGACAGCCAGACAGACGGAGAGCTTTGACTTCAGACATGCTGTTTCATCCAGTGCATTCAAAAACAGATGAAGCACACTTGAGATTCTCTTTCAAAGCAAATCTCTGTTTTTCTGACATTTTCCAACGTATTTCACACCTTTGTGAATTCATGAAATGTTTTTGTCAAGTAATGCGTCTGTGCGATTGTGAGATGCAAGGGATTCAATCAGGATCACATGCTACACTGTATAAACCACAGGAAATCTGCCTAATGGTGATAAGAGCACTATTACTAATAATCTTTAAGTGGTAATCTGCAAGATCCTGTTTTTTTTATTGATTTGGTGTGCTGTGGTTTTTTGGCACTGCACTTCCCAGAGAGTAACTTGGTAATCAACCAGGACCGTGTTTTCTCCTTTTTTCCCTGTGACATCTTTTTCCTTGGATTTTCTCTTGATGCAGTTTGAGTTTCTGTAGGTGGCGCTCTTTTCGCTTTTCGCTGCTCAGGCTAACTACCCAGTTCTTCTTCTATTTATTCCAAACAAACTGCTGTTGCTGCTGCCGTAAAGGTAAAATGCATCACTTCCTGTGTGCCAGAGGATTTTTCCCGGGAAAGAGCTGCCAGACACCGGGTGTTTAGAACAGACAATGGAAACGCTTTCATGAACTGGCTATTGATTGCTATCGGTCATTATTGTGTTATTTCAATCGGGGATAAAGAGTAGCAAAACGGACATTCATTTGTATGAAAATGTCACGGGTTATTACTTCAATAAGACCACAAATGAGATTACTGATAATGCTTCAACTAATAAGAGATGGAGAAACCCACAGAGAGACCGAAAGAGAAGATGAAAGAGGCTGAGAGAGAGAGAGAGTCAAACTGAAACAGAGAGAGTGTCAGAGAGAAGGAGACAGCCAAACAAGTGAGCTGAGAAACTCCTGAGCACTTGTTAACAGCTAATCAATAGTTACAGCCACAAGTACTGTAAAGCAGTGCTTTGGACTGGGCATCTGTTGTATAAGTTTGTATGATACGACTAGCTTAGTGTCGGCTTCCCAACTCGCAGCAATGTATCATGTGCAGAGTAAGAAACTGCAGGCTAATAGATTAGTGGTGTGTAAACCAGGGTGAATCTTAAAGCGGTTTACATTGAGAGAAAAGCAGTTATCATCACTGGAAAAAAAAAAAGTATTTTAAAACTCGCTGCTGTGAAGAGAGCGCTGTCAGTATCAAGCCGTGTCTACATGAACATGACGCCTTTTTTTCTCTCTCTCTCTCTCTCTCCAGTTTTGCTGAAGCGTTTCTTTCGGCGGCGGTGGCCTTTGTGAGCACGGTGACCCTGAGAACATTCAAAACCACACTACCAGCCAGACAGCCCGTCTGAGTCACTCTGAAAGAGCAACAACCCAGCCAGACGCAGAGAAGAGGCGCAGCAGCAGACTGAGTGGAATGAGTGCAAGCTCACAATCTCCACTTCTTGCCGGATATGCATCAACACAACTGTTCAAAATTTGTTTGTTTTTGCCCGTTTCTTTTCAATTTTGCTGACGTACGCGCGCCTGTTGTCAGCGTAACGTCATTGAGAATTTTCAGAGCAGTGATTCAAACTAGGCCAGGAAACTGCGTGGAATATGATCTACAAATACTATCTGCTCTCAACTGAGTCATACACAGAGTTATAAGGAAAACAGACACTTGGGGCAAACATCTATGAGGAGTTTTGCTCCAAAATGAGCCATCCACCATTTAAAAAAGTGAAACCAAAACAAATTATGGTTCTTTTTCAGTGGATAGAAAGCAACTTAAGTCCTTGGTTGACAAAATGATTACACTTCCTGACAGCTAATGATTATTTTTTCCAAAATGGATACATATTATTTTGGAAATGAACTCTTCATGTTCTCCTTCAGCTCATCGTACAGTATTTACATGGAGACAGTAAACAACGCAGATGTTTTTACCAGAGGCTTTCTTTCCAGGGCAAACTGTGTGAACACAGTGGAGCGCCGCAAACATTTACTTTGCAAAGTAGGGAGTTCCTCAGCAATGAAGACTGGGGGCAACTTTCAATACAATCTAAGGTGTCTTAGAATCGCCACAATATTGCAGTACAGCAGCATTCAAATGTCAAGAAAGAAAAATAGAAAGATAGATAGATAGATAGATAGATAGATAGATAGATAGAAAGATAGATAGATAGATAGATAGATAGATAGATAGATAGATAGATTCACGACTGCATTTCTCACACTATCCTGTGGCTTTTGACTATCGATAAACCAATTTTACAATTCAACCTGCAAGACGTCAGTGAAGGTGTTCACAGTGCATTGTCCCACTTTAAGAAGTCAGTGAGTTAATACATGAATAATAGAAAATGAATAAATTACTGCACTTGCATATGAAAAAAAATGCATCAGTGATTACATCACTGCTCTATTCTGCTCTGTTCAGTTGAATTGTAACCTTTATTGTGCTGTAAATGAAATGTGGCTTGCAGACAGGGGTCAAAATAAAACCATCTCACAAATCAGAACATCAAGCGCCAGTTGATAAGAAAAAATACTCTTTAAACTTACGGGTCGTCTGTATCGCTCTCTGTCTCGCTGTCGGCCCCGCCCCTCTCTGTAGGAGGATTGTCATTGGTTGGGGGAGGGCGTGATGGGGATCCCCGCTCCACGTCCGGTGGGCCGGTCCGCCCGTCACTCACCAGGGCCACACCACAACGAGGCTCTGAGGAGGTAAGGGACATTATGCAAAGCTTTATCCAAAATACCTTTCACTGTCAGCATGGGGAGCACCGAGGGGAATGGATCCACTAACCATGGCAGTGCTGGTGCTATGCTAGCAAACAGTGAGATAAAATAAAAACTAAAGGGCAGCTCAACTAGTTACTGTACACAACATTTACACATGACTGCATCTTTTTGAATCCCAGGTCTTTTTTCTGTTGTATACTCTCTATTTCTACTACTGTCCTGCTCTGTCGTGTCCTGGGGTGCGTTTCCCAAAAGCGTTGATGTCTAACCAAAGTGCCATTGGAAGAGTCGTTAACGAAAATGCTGTTTCTCAAAACCGTCGTTGGAACAAACCACCATTGCAAAGTTGGGTAGCTGCAACGCCATTTAGTTCCTAGTCGTTGAAATCCTCCCGACCGCATGGCTTACTAACACCTCATACAACCAGGAAATGATCATTTGAGGTTTGTTACTATAGCGACTAAATCTACACATTACAAAAATATTTTTCTCCGTTTTCGGAAACACTTGTGACTAGGTTGGTCGTTTCTCTGACGATCATTCATATTTTTCTGTTTAGGCAGAGACTTTGGTCGTCATTTGGGAAACATAAGACTGTAATTCGGACACGGGAGGTGAAATCCGCCCTCTCTCTCCCTCTTGGAGAAAACGCCATGATGGCATGTCCAGAGAAAAGGGGCGGGGTGATGAGCTACCTTTGTTCTGATTGACAAGCTGTTGGCCATCAGAAGGCTGGGCAGCTGCTCCTGATTGGCTGGGCTCCAGGAAAGGGACCAATGAATGCCAAGGGAACACTGGCACCGAACGAGGCTCCACGTTGGTCCAAACTGTGGGAAGACAGAGAGAGGGAGAGGGAGAGAGAAAGAGAGAGAGAGAGAGAGACAGAGAGAGGGAGGGCGAGAGAGGGAGAAACAAAGACAAAGGTAAAATGTAATTTATGTTTATGCGTCTCAGTAGCAGGAACTGCAGCCAGAAGGTAGCGGTCTGCCCTCTGGCAGCATGTGAAATCCTACGTGACCATCAGCCAGCAATGTGCCAAAATACTACTAAAAACTACAGTCAGAGAAACTGCCAGAGACCACAGACCATGAATGGAGTTGTATTTTCAGTCTGTTACTCTGCCCCCACTCCCAACATACACACACACACACACACGCAGACCATCCCCCAGGATACTGTAAGTTGAAGGGTCATGTGATGTGATGAGGGAACCTGTTATTTTATCCACACAGATTCCAGACTCCAGACTATGGACCGTCTAGACGGCCACACTGCTGCCGAGCTGCGGACTCTGAACTGTGTCTCTGCGGCTGAAAGCGTTTTAAAGAGATACTGTGACACTGCAAATGTGAGCTGAAGCTAACCATGTCCCTTGGTTCCAATGAGAAATGCTAACAATGCTAACGAACCAAGAAGACTACAGATTACAATCTTAATTTGTACACAGATTTCTATTACTATACAACTACTGCTAATACCAGCACTGTTACTACTATTACTACAACCATTACTAATACCACGAACACTACCACCACTACTATCACTATTATAACTGCCACTACTACCACTACTACTACTACCACTACTACTACTACTACTGTTGCTGCTGCTGCTACTACAACTACTACTACTACTACTACTACTACTACTACTACTACTACTACTACTACTACTACTACAACTACTACTACTACTACAACTACTACTACTACTACTACTACTACTACTACTACTACTACTACTACTACTACTACTACTACTACTACTACTACTACTACTGAAATGACTGAGTTATGCAGAATCACTGACAACATGACAAGGAATGTAGAGTAACTCCATTAAAACAGCAAACAGTTTAAATGACTCATTGTTAAATACACTAGTGCCTGTGGGTGTGGTGACATTTCTCAATAAAGTAGTCCAGGAGCTCCCAAACATTTCATGACACAGACCGCCAAAATAGATATAGACTATGGACCCTTCCCATCTGAGAAGGTCTGTAGTTTGCTATGGTAATTACGTAACTGTCTATACTGTAGGTGGGTTATCAGCGGGGACAGTGAAACCTGTGATGGAAACAGTCATTATTGTGCTATTCTCTTGTTTTGCTAACGTTTATAATGAGTGAAATAATAGTGAAATTAAACTATTCCTCATTTCCTGGGGACCCATAAAGGGCCCCTATTGGTCCCCACTTTGGGAACCACTGGATTAGTCCATGCTTTTATCAGCAGCAGTTAATCCTACTTCTGAATGTACTGTAAACTATGAACTCTGTGCTGCAGCAGTGCGACTGCGATGGCCAGTTTCCATTTCCATAAATAATTTTCATATAAAGAATTTAAATGGTATATTTATAGCTAACCATTTACCGGCTGCGGCTTATTTAAAATGGATATCTAGGCGGATGCTTGCCAACTTGGGGGATTGAACCCAGGTCCTCTGGGTGAAGGATGGTCTCCCTGCTCACTACGCCACCCTGCTGCCCATATAATGCATCTTTATGTTATTTCAGCAATGACACCCGAGAAGAAGCATATACATAAGAAATGCTAACATATCTATCAGAAACAGAAACTGATTTGAAAAGGTTCTGAATATACTATGAGGCTTATTATTGATCAATAGCAGGGTATCTGCAGGTGTCAGACTTCTTAAGACCTTTTACTGATACCGAGAATTGGGTTCAAGACAATAACAAATAAAGAAATGCTGGCAAAAAACAGAGTTTCCAACTGAACATAACTAATGACAGTTCTGGAACTATAAATGAGGAGTGCAAGAAAAAGGACAACGGGAAGTTAAATGTTTAGGGACATGATGAGGTCCACGTTTGGCATATTGTATAAACCCTGTCCTGTATTGATGTAGAGTGAACATGCATGAGGGTCCAACTTAGTGTGAACTTACTGTCGAACCAACTGGAAGTGCAAGTAATGTAAAAAAAATAAAACCGACACTACTGTTCCCATTCACATTTCTGACTTTTGGAAACTCATTATTATTATTATTTGGTTTGCCTTGCAGTCAAACTCTGTGTGTGTCGATATTACTGTCTAATCTTACAGTTGCACTGAAATTAAACTTAATTAAAATGAAACCTGCATTAGATGCTGAAAAAATAAGACCTCTAATTACTGTATTTAAGACATTTTAATGCTTTTTAAGGCCTCAAATTTAGATAATTTGACTTCAGACTATTTAAGGACTCACAGCTTGGCGTCTAAAAATCCTCCCTTTAAACACTGACAGTGGTGAGTTGTGAAAACTGTTTGAGACAGAAACACTACTCAGATAGCCAGTTGTCTCTATTGGTTTACTTGAAGTGTTGACAGTGATGACTAGCGAGAGGCGGCGGCGTTCAGACACACGCCTGACGGGAAGAACAGCTGTCATGATGAGGAAATCTGAAAACTGTAGCTAGCCAATTAAAGCCACTGAAGATGTCTACCTGCCCTGCACCTATCCATTACTGCCACTGAAGGATTTTCCAAATAATTCCTCCAATAACACAGTATCACCTGCGCTGTGTAGCGGGAAAGTAAAGCTTGGGACTTCAGCTTCATCTGCACAGTTGCTGTATCTCAGGCTTCTTCGTCGAGGGTTGCAGATGTAGTCAGAGAACAGTAATGAAACTCGTGATGCTAATGCAGCTGCACTTGAGCTGCACTAAGGGTCTATATTTAGGATGGATCCCAGCCGTGGGGGCCTCCACTGCCTTCTGCCTGTGTTTGTTTCTGGGCTCTCCAAGGCTCTATGTGTTTTAAAAAATGTATGGAGGAGGAAACGTTACGCTACAGAGGCAGGTGGCTGTAAAGTGTTAGCGGCGGTGCGAGGGATGTGAGAGAGAGAGAGAGAGAGAGAGAAGAAAAAAGCGCGTTCCGGTAATCAGCTCAGGCCTCGACGCTTTACTGCGCTAATTCTACCGACGGAAACAGTGTATCCATGACAACACGCCGGCAATACGATTACTCCTTTTTCTGCTGAGAGGGATGAAACACATTCACATCACGCCGGACTTGCCCTTGGTGCCCTGTCTGAGGTTGTTGATTGTCTGCTACATCGAGATGAGCGTGTCTCTCTGTGTGTGTGTGTGTGTGTGTGTGAGACAGAAGAGGTGTGAATGTCCTTGTTGCTCTCACTTGTACTCTCAGTCTTGCATGTCTAGACATGTCAATATTCTCGCCTTTTAAAGTTTCAGTGAAACACCCCTTATCTCTCTCTCATACACACACACACATACACACATACACGCACACACACACATGAAATCAGTGACACCCCCCCCCCACACACACACACACACACACACACACACACACACACACACACAAGCACACTCATTAACTCTCACACCACACACACTGAGTCACAAATTACACACAATGAGAAGCAGATCTGGGTGGCTGCCTGAGATACTGGTATTATTTTAAAACTTCCCACATCTTCATGCCTCAGAAAACAGGATTTCAATCTAAGGTCATATGAACCAAGTCAAGGAAACGCCATTCATTCAGAAAGGGGTTACAAGAGATTTAGAATTAAAATTTGAAAGCGGAAAGACCCTTTTGATATTTATTGCATTCCTGGATTTTCACTACACCTGTAGGGTTGCAACTATGCTTCGCTTCCTGAACGCACATAGTGACATTGAACATATCTTGAACCCAAGCCTCTCGGCAGCCAATTTGCTTACATCTAACAAGCTGCACAATGGGCTGATAAAATGTTTTTACAACATTTTGTCGGAATCCACAGTTATAAAGTGGATGCATTAAATTTGTGCTGACAAGGGCAACATCACCCCCTTTTATCCTCCCTCAAATCACCTCCTGCTCCTTCCTACATTTACATCTTACATTTTAGACACTTAGCTGCTGCTCTCATCTATGGAGGCAATGAGTACAAGAGGAGAATAAATGTAAATTCCTATATCACCAACATTACAAGCAACCAGGGTCAGAAATTAACGGGGGCTTGGGGCAAAAATGAACCCCAGAGAGTTCAGAAAATGCAGATAATTACAAGTACCCTTTTTTGCATTTCACCCTAGTCACATTTTTTGTTGAGTTGTCAAATATTACGCATGAATGCAACTACTGTCCCCCTTGGTCCCGGTAGGTGATTTGTGGGAGCCTACGACCGGGCGATTCTTTCCAGTGCGTTCTGGGTGAGGAAAAATGGAGCAGAGTATGCAGCCTGAAGCAGTATTGTTACTCTGCTTACAGAGGGTATATTATGATTTAAAATAAAACAAATCTTAGTGGTACAAATTGTGTGTTAATATCCCAATATGCAATGTAAATGTATTATTTCATAGTTCAATGCCCCCCAAAATCTAGCCTGGTTCCAGACACCTGAATCGCATCCCACCCACTTTTCAGATTTTGTTGAGTGATTCAGAGAGTCTGGTGTTGCTCTAGTCAACAGCTTGTTCTAGGTCAGAGACCTTTGTGGGCAGGACTAAAGTTTGAACTGTTTGTGCAATGATTTTTCATTGCCGTTTCGGCAGAATAATATTTGTTGAAATCAACCAACAACTTGTCTTTGCAAAGATGCAAAGAAAAAAACAACCGGCATTCTTGGTGAAATTAGTAAATACGCCCAGCATCAGTGTCACTGAAAATAAGGTCAGAGCGGCCGGATACATCAGTCACTAGTGATTGGTTAGGGGAAAATCAACAGAACACAGAAAACAGCTAACAAGGAGGCAATCTCAGGCTGAATAATGGAGTGGGAACGAAATGGCCATTCAGTCTGAATATCAGGCTACTAAAAATCAGATCAAGAGGGCATGCAACCCTGCATGCAACAATAGTACGGTGTACAAGGGTCAGTGCCACAGTGCCATGATAACTTTCCTGTGACCCTAGAAAGATCATTAAGTACTGGGATGGATAAGCTACAGCGTGAACATCCATTCCTACTCTACAGTCTGGCAGTAGTGTGGCTCAACAGAATCTGGATCTAAGGAGTGTGAGGGTCGAGGCAACGATGCCCTGATGATCCCCCTCCCACCCCCCACCCCCCCACTCCCTCCTTACCGGTCCCTGGGCGTCCCATGATGATGTCCTTGCGCGGGGCAGGGTGAGGCGACTCGGCCGGCAGTATGAGCGGCAGCAGGGCGGTGGGCGAGGGGTGGCAGGCTACCGGCTGTGGCAGCGCCCCTCCAGAGGCGTCTTGGTGCCCCCCGGGCTTCCTCTCCCTCTCCCTGCCTCCAGAGCCGGAGGATGACAGGATGGAGCCTGTGGAGCTGGACACCAGCCCGGGGGTGGTGGGGCTGGACAGGGCAGCGTGGCCCGCTGTGGCCGGGGTCAGAGACTGGGAGGAGAGAGGGAGCTAGTTAGGTTGACATGATGCCAAAAGTTTACAAATATCAACAAGGGAGTTGTTCATATGTATATTAATCAAACTGATTAATAGCAATAACAGGCAAATGCAAATTCTGTTTTAGCATAGATTTTCTCTATCATGGCCAACATTGTACATGCTTGTCACAGGTCATGATATCCATTCAAAAATTCTGATTCAATATAGATGGACAATTTTGCCAGATCTATGACCAACAGTACGTTGTTTTTGTCAGACAAAAAAGCGTTTTAGAAATTTAAACAAGATTGCTTATGTTCTCATTAATAACCATGTGTAACTGAAATTATACAAAGGAGCTTTAAAGTCTCCATGAAATGAACTCCCATTACTTTTATTTCCTGGAAGACAGAGTATCTTTAATGGTGACCACATGCTGCATCAGTAGGCGTAAATAAAAACGTCAACCAATAAAACCACTGCAGATTTTTGAACAATCCGGCCCCTCCGCCCCTCCCATCAAATAAAACTACCTTTATCTCCCTGACTGATATTCCATTGGTTTAGACTTTTGAATGATCCCTCACTGTGTTATGTGCCAAAATCCTGTTTCAATGGGAAATGCATCAAATCAAGGAAGTAAGGATGCCGTTTCATGGGATCTTTAACAGGTTTCAAAGGCCTAAATGATCATATATCATGAGAAAATGTAACTGGCACATGTGTGAAAACAGTGACTTACTGAGCTGGAGGTGACCAGGACCAGTGTGGACGTGGGGTTGCGGAGGAGGACTGCTCCGTTGGTGGCAGCCCCGTTGATGGGGACAGGGGCCTGCAGACCTGGGGGGGCCAGGTGGGGCGGCTGGCTGTGCTCCCTGGACCTGCTCCTCTCTCTCCTCCCCAGCGGGCCGTCGGAGAACTTGGCCAGGGGGACATCAGGGTTGCGAACGATGACCGGGGAGTCACGGAGCGGCACGATGCGGCGCGGGGAGGGTTCCTGAGGCAGCGGGGAGGGCGGGGTGGGGGAGACCAGCATGGGTGGAGGGGTGGAGGCGGCGGAGGACGGGGGCCTGCTGGTGGCGCTACGGGGCCGGGGGAAGGAGAGGGAGGAGGGGGTGGTGGGCTGGCTCTGGGGGGAGAGGACTCTGAAGGCGGCCGGGCTGAGACCCAGAGTGGGGTCCCCCACCATCCCTCCGAGCCCCACCAGCTGCTGCTGCTCCGGCTTGGCCTGGTAGTCCTGGGCCACAGGCAGCGGAGGGGGCGGATGGGTGTCCAGCTTCCTCTTGCTGGGGCTCATGGGCACCGTGAAGGTGAGGTTGGTCTGAAATGTGGGTACGATGCCCGACAGGTGGCGGTCTCGCTCAGCACCCGGCGTGCCCAGCTTGGTGCCGCTGAGCTGGCGGTGGCGGCGCGGGGTGAGCAAAGGAGGGGCGGTGATGGGGCTGAAGGTGGCGGGGCGGAAGCCGAAGAGAGGGGAGGGTGAGGGTGACGGGGTGGGGGAGAAGGGCGACTGGTTGGAGATGGGGGAGAAGGAGGGCGTGCCTGAGCGGGAGCTCCCCAGGGAGACCAGCATGGTCGCCGCCTCACACTCATCAAAGTCAAAGCGGGACAGATCCTGGGGGAGGAGGGAGGGGAGGACCAGGCGGGGGCGGGAGTCTCCTCCTCGGCTGCTGGCCTCGCTGCTGTCCCGTGACGTCTCGTCCCAGTCGAACTCTGAGCTGGCTCTCCCCCCGCCCAGCTGTAGGTCGGAGGGGGTCAGGGTCCCCGTGCTGCTGGCTCCTCCTCTCTCCCGGCCTCCTCCACTGGCCTCCATCTCCTTGGTCCTCATGGACAGGTGTCTGGAGCAGTATCCTCGGCGCTGGGACTCCTTGGAGCAGCCCTCCCTGGAGCACAGCCTCCTCCACTGCTTCCCGTTGAACTTCTTGCGGATGCCCGTTGGCGTGCACACCACATCCCCCTTCTTGTACTTCTGCTGGGCGGCCGTCAGCGGGGTGCGAGAACGGGAGGAGGAGGAGGAGGTTGAACCGGAACCGGAGCCACCGCCGCCACCTCCTCCTGAGGCCTTGTCTGCTCTGGAGGAGGATGGTGTGGAGGAGGAGATGGGAGGGAGAGGGGGAAGCTGGGGGGTGGTGATAACGGCAGCGCCGGCTGCTGCGACCGCTGCCGTCGCTGGGTCGAGGCCTAGCAGGACCGGTGAAGGAGGGGGGTGGGGGTTCAAGACCAGGTGGGGAGGGGGGATCCCGATGCCCCGCACCACGGACAGGTGGGAGCTGAGGTAGCCGGGCGGGGGCTTGGAGATGTGGCGGTGTTGCGGCAGCCCCATGGGTTTGGCCCCTGGTATGATCGGCCCCATAGGGACCATGTTGAAGTGGGACACCTCCATGTCTTCCTCGGGGGTGAGCGGCATGTATGGGTGGTGCTGCTGTTGCTGCTGCTGCTGCTGTTGAACATTCTTCTCCATCTCTCGTTCTCTCTCCCTCTCTCTCTCTTGTTTTCTCTGGAGCTCCCTCTCCCTGTCTTTCTCGATCTCCCAGTCGCGGCCGGGAACCAGGGTGAGGACTGAGGCCGGGGTGACTGGAGAGCTGATGCTGGAGACTGATGTGGAGGAGGCGGGGGCCATGCCTGGGTAGGGCAGTCCCCGCCCCAAAACCGCCCCCACGCCGGGCGTCATCCCCCGGCTCAGACGACACAGCTCCTGCTCCACCTCCATCTCCTCCCTGTCCTCCCGCTCCCTGTCCTTTTCTCTGATCCCCTCTCCTCCCTCTCTTCCCCCTCCAGAGGGCAGGTCCAGGTCCCAGGGCGGCACCACGAGGCGGAGGGTCTGTCGGGACACCCACACGGCCTGGGTGGCGCCCGCCGTCCCCCTGCCGCCCCCCTCCTCGGCCCCAGGCACTCTGTCCTCAGACAGCAGGACACGGTAGGGGTTGGCCACCGCTGGGTGTGTGTCCACCTGGGTCACCACGCCCTCTCTGTACCACTGCCACTGCCCCTCGCTGCCCTCCTCATTGCCAAATGGGACGCAGACGCGGGTGCCGATCGGGACGGGCTGGGCACCGGGTGGCGAGGCATCTAGGATGATGTCCACCACCCCCGGGGGGCCGACGTGTCGGTACGGATAACGGCACAGCGTCTTCTCCCCGTTCAGCTGCACCTCCAGGCTTCCGTACTCGCCGCTGACCTTACGCACCACCCCGGCCCGGAACACCGAATCCGTGCTCCCTCCTCCATCCCGCCTCTCTCCCCCCACCTCCTCGTCGCTTCTCCTCCTGACTAGGCGGGCGAGCACGCGCTGGTTCTTCAGCCCCTTGGCCAGGGCGTCGGCCAGCGCGTCAGGGAGACTGGAGGGTGCATGCACAGACGTCTGGGCGTGCGCATGCGTGAGCATGTGCGTGTCTCCGACCACCTCCAGCTCGGCCGAATGCTCGCTGGCGGTGTCCGTGGAGGAGCAGCGGGGCAGGGGGCTGGGGGAGACGTGCTCCGCCTCTCTCACCCCCTCGCCTCCCCCCAGCCTCTCCCGCTCCCCTCCCAGCAGCAGGGTGGGGGGTCCCGGGGAGCCGTCCTGAGGCGCCGCCGTGCCGGCGCTCCTGCTGTGAAAGTCCTCCATCAGCCTCCTACTCTGACTGTTGTTCTCTGGGTGCGAACCGCCGACTTCACTTCCTGTTCCCGTCAATTCCTGGCTAATGACGCTGGGACCCCCGCCGCTCAGAGGCAGAGGAGGGGGAGTGGGGGTGCTGGAGGCGGGGTTGCTATGGCTACCAGCAGCAGTAGACGAGCAGTGTTCAGAGGTGTACTTCTTCTTGGGCACGCGCGCCTTGAAGGTGGCCGTCTTTCGGCTGGAGGCGGGGTTTGGGCTGTTGTTAGCGCTTGGCGTACTACTGTTACTGCTGCTACTGCCACCGCTGTCACCACCCACAGCTGTCCTCCCCGCCCTATCGTCCGCGGATGTCGCCAATTTCCCAGAATCCATCACGACTGCTGCTGTCGTCTCCGAGAGCCTTTGGCCGTCTCTGTGAAGCCCCTCCCCGTCCGAAGTGGCCCGCGTTCTGATTGGCTCCTCCTGGGAGGACTCTGAGTGTGAAGAAGAAGAAGAAGAAGAAGAAGAGGAGGAAGGAGTTTGGTTTTTGGGGGATCTGCTTCTGTCTCTGTGCTCGTCGGAGTCTCTCTTCTCTCCTCCTTCCGGGATGTCCCCGACTCCGCGGCGCTTCCCCCCTTTGGCCCGGGTGGAGGGGGGAGAGCGCCGGCCCTGCTTCTTTATCGGCTTCATCTTTTCATCTAGCTTTTCTTGCCTCCCCTTTTCCTCCAAACAAGTCTTTTTATTTATTTATCCCAGAGATTCTCCTTGGCGTTCCTCTCTGCCCGCCTTGTTTTTTCTCGTTCCCCCTCCTTTCCTTTCTCTCTATTTTCCTCCTCTGCCGGGGCCTCTCTCTCTCATCCTGTCTCGTCTTCGTTCCGCGACTCCGGCGCTTTCCCACCTTATTCCAGAGACTCTGAAACAGAGAGCAAGGGAACGGCGAGCGTGGATTACTCATGTGGTAAACGCATTGTGACGTGCACACAGCCTATTCACCGCACAAGGTAGCTAACTGTACGGCGTTGAGAGAAGTGACTGATTAAATCAAAACCAAAGTAACATCTACAAAAACATTCAAGTCGTTTCGAAGTGATTCGAGGTAAAAGCGAGGCAAAGTAAGACCTTATGATCATGCGTTTTTTAATAGTAAGAAACATTTTGAGAAATTTATTCCCTGCAAAAATGATGCACCATAATACTCGAGTAGTAATGGATATGACTCATCTACAAATTCATTACACATTAATTCATTACATAACAGGTTCTACTCGCATTACACAAAGCCTGCATCCATACCAGGTACATGCTGAAAGCAGGAGGCCATATTGTAGGGTAAACACAATGTAGGCTTACAACACAGTATGGAAATAGTGAGGAGCACTTTACGAGTGCTTGCCCAGACAAGCCTTTATGCATGCACTCACTGACACACACTCACTCACTCTCTCTCTCTCTCTCTCTCTCTCACACACACTCTCACACACACTACGGTTTCTTGGCCGGGGCAGTAGAGGCGGGGGAATTCCTTGTTCGCTCGCATTCTGAAACCCTCCCTCTCTCTCTCTCTCCCTCTCTCACACACTTTCTCACTTAGTCTGTCAGTCTCCAATCTGTCTCTCTCTCTCTCTCTCTCTCTCCCTCTCTCTCTCGGTGGCGACCTTTATCTATGTATTTCATAGCAGAGTCAATCCGCCCCTACAATCTCCATTTCCTGTGGAAGACCATTACCTAACTTCCCGCTACTTTATTCCTCCTTCTGTCTCTCTCTCTCTCGCTCTCTATTGCTACTATTACAATTTCATTCTTATCCTCTGCATTCTCACTCTCTCTCTCTCTCTTTCTAATATTGATTCCTACCTCTCCTCTCTCCTCTTAGTCTGCCTATTTCTATTCTCATTTGGTCAGTGAGTCAGAATAGCAGAGTTGTTCAGAATAATTGTTATTCCACACCAGAGTCATTCAGCATCGCTCTTAGCCATCCCAGAGTCATTCAGAATATCTCTTATTCCACACCGGAGTCATTCACAGTCATTCCCCCATTGAGAAAGTAAAAAAAAGATTGATTTTGCTGCTGACTTGTGGAGTTGAACGAGGGACTGTTGTCATTTAACTGGTTTGTTTGCAGGTCTGTGCTGCTGTGGGTTCTGCCTCATTTCTTCCAGTACAGGAGTTTCCACTGAGCCAGGCGTGTCAGTAAAAAACGTCAACAAGTGTATAACAGAGAGAATCAAAACACTCTCCTATTATCATGGTCACCTTTTTGAAGATCCTCACCCCGTACATCCATCTGGATTCGTGTCTATCTACCATCCTGGCTGTCTGACCGTCTATTAACTTACCTGTCTACCTGTCTGTCCCTATTTCTCTCTCTGTCCTCTCACCAGTCTCTCTGCCTGCCTGTCTCTATTCCCCCGGCTGCCTTCCTGTTTTGTCTGTCTGTAAAGACTAGCATTCATTCAAGTCCTTTTAATATCTGCCACATCATACCGGCTAGAGAGAAATCCATTTCCAGAGATGAGTGCCGCCTGTCTCAAGGCCACACACACACACACACACACACAGCAAACATCTATGTAATGGTAGCTGATAGTGCACATAGGACTAGAAAGCTAACAGTCACAGTCTGTGCTATATGTAAATCCCTATTTAGGATAGACAGCCGCGGAACAGCCGCCATAAAATAATTTGGCAGGCTGCCTTACTTGGTCACGATAGAGGTATGCTACATGTGTTTACTCAGTAGTGCACTGTGTACAACAGCTGGTGTCAGAGTCATGGACCTAATGATAACAGCTTAAAGACAAACTGACGCAACTCACACTCCCCTCTGTGAAATATGGAGCATGGAAGCCCATATGGGAGCTATAGTAGGCCCGCATCTCCTATGCTTCATATTCAGCTGTGATCACAGTGGAGGCCAACTTTCTGCTCATCAAGTATGAATGTAGTGCAGAGAAAACCCACTTAACCTCAGTTTACCCATCTCTTTATTTGCAGAACAGAGTTTACCCCCCCTTTATAGGCTGGCATAAATTCATAGTAAACACCATAGTAAGCAGCAGCCGACTGATGTGTGTTATGTGAGGGGGAAAAACATCAATTAAAGCATTTCTGAAAGCATAATTAATTTTGTTCATACTGGTGGTTGTCCAAGTTGAGGTCATGGTTTAGCCACCTTTTCATTTAACACTGCATCACTGAGCGTGAACGCGCTGAAAGCAAGCGAAATGCAGGCTGCAATTCATCGAGTATAAAACGACCTGACTTGATAATGCATAGGCTATAAACACATTACAGTCTAAATGCGTACACGCACAATTATGTCGTCCCCTAATTTTGCCTGCCCTAATGAAAAATCACTATAACAGGCCTTTTCCTATAGGGACTTGCATAGTGTCTGTCATTCCCAATGGTGAAATTATAGTGACCTTATCGTACTTTACTGTATTTTTTACCTCGCATGGCATTTTCTATGGTATATTTTTTTCACCTGCAATAGCTGCATGATATTTGAATGCTTTGTTGTGATATTTGTATAGTATCTCTCTAAAGTGTATCATAGGATTACTACAGTTTTTGTTTTCATAATGGCAGGCCTAGGTGTATAAATATATAAAATAATAATAATATAGAGTATATAACAGCTGTTAACTTGATCTAGATAAGGCCCAAAGTGCAAAATGCAAACTGCAGGAGGGATGTCGTCACCTCTGGTTTAGCTGAATAGTACCGTGTATGTGTCAAGCCCTCGTAGTACCGCGATTACTACCAGCTTTACTCCACAACACAGCAGGCCGTGGTGTGCAGCCACCAGGCCTCAACTACACACAAGGCCGCTTGGAAATCCTCTAGTCACTATCACTGGGAAATAGCCGCTTTAACGCGCATATTACCCCGTAATATCCCAGAATACGGTCTCTATTCTCCACGGTGCATGACTGTGTGAAACTGTCCCAAACAGATAAACACGGCACTTTGTCAATCCGCTCACTTATAATAGCTACACATACAACGACAAACAGCAGCCAAAGTGGTTGTTTTGCCAATCCGAAAGTGACAGTCGTTTTAAAATATTGCTAAAGCCGACCGGCCAACTTTGTATCGACCCTCAACGTCGTGTGCATTATTGCAACCGTGATACATTAGAGCTGCTGGGGGGGAAAAGTGCCAATATGTGGCCACAAAGTAGTCCAAGGAGAAGGCCCTCAAGCCCCAAAAGACGAAGGACAGATTCAAACAGCCACGTTGATTCATGAAAAAGAGGAAGAAAATACAGCAATGCCGGGTAGGGGACGGTAAAGAAAGGCGTAGAGTTTTCGAGGTTTATAGCAACGCAGGAAAAATAACAGTTGTTCTAGGAAGTCCAACGGCAGTTATGGCGTTGAATTTATTTCTAGTGGAAAAGTTTCAAGCTCACTATATCCACCCGCACCGCTCCCTTTTTTCGCCGAGACACCCAATCCGCCGTGTATTCCTCACCGTAGACCATTCAAATATCGGGAAATATGCCGATCAACCGACTGCAAATACTGTTTATGATCACAGTAAACATGTACAACGTTAGCAGCTCGGCAAAAGCATAACAAGCTATACTGCAGTGCTGCAGGAGAAAGATTTGTAGGCAGCTTATACTCACCAGAGCAAACAGTCCCCCAGTGTAAATCTCTATGGAGTCTGCTGGGAAAACAGGGCAGAAAGGTTAGTCGTCCACAGTTGCCAATTAACGGTCGTTCATGTTTCTCCGGCAAAGCAACTTAAAAGGAGGAAAAACTACTGCCCTGTACATTCTACACTACAGTCGCAAAATGGTGAATGAAGCCCCAAAGCCTTGACAACCAGCCCGTCCGGCCAATCGCGGAGCACGAACGGGTACAGTAGCCAATGGAATCCAACGGAGCAGCGTAAAGGGCGGAGCTACGTGTCAAAGTAAATTCGATGGACGGGGCGTTCAGGCCAATCGCGGTGTGGGAAAACACAGAACAGCTGTTAGCAGAGCGAGGCTGCGGCGGCCAATAGGGTTTCTGTGTGGGTTTGTCTGTAACTACAGGCACACAGACAGGAATGAAATCTCTCTCTCTCCCTCTCTCTCTTTCTCTGTCTGTCTGTCTCTCCTTCTCTCTCTCTCTCTCTCCACCCCTCCTTCACTTGTCTACAGACATGTAAACAGGCACGCAGACACAGGCAGACTGTCCTCTCGAGGGGGGGTCGACTAAATTTGGAGAAAACAATAAACGTCTGACATGACATTAGCATAGTTAATAGAGATCAGAATGTCTTGTCCCATGTCCCAGACACTGCAACTTCAGCTCACTTGTTATAAAACAGCTATAACGAGATGACAACACTGTTTCTACATCTATTTCTATATATTTCTGACCATCTATTTATTTCCTGTGCTGTGCAGGCTTCTACATTATAATCTGTGCAAGCTACAGGTTAAGTGTAGTTTTTAACATTGGGACTACAAAGAACACCAACTCCCAAATTCTCATGCTCTCTCTCTCTCACACACACACACACACACACACACAAACCCACTCTCCCTCGCCCGGCTAATCAGATGTCCTCCTAACAGCATAGGATCCCTTAGTCCCGCCTCCCTGGCCAATCAGGGCAGGCATTGGAGGGATACGTCACCAGAGCGGCGCGTGATTGGCCGAGAGACAGGGGGTCTGTAGGCCAATGACCGAGTGCTGTGGTGAGGTCATTATGCTTGTTGCCATCAGCTTGGCCAAACAGGAAGAGTGAAAGCCCAGAGTAAATTGGTCTAAACATGGCATTATGGTTCCTAAGAGTGACCCATATACATTCTGGTCCTCCACACACACACACACACACACACACGCGCACACACACACACACACATGCATACACACAGGCAGTGATACAAACAGACACACAGACAGCAGGGATACACACTTACGCGCACACAGGCAAGCAAAAAGATGAACATGAATGAGTGCACACACACGCACACACTCACACACACAGTCACATACGCTCAGGGCGGCACACAGACACGTGCACATGCAAACACACACACACACACACACAGTGGCAACCCGCTGTTAAGAGATTTCATAACATGCTAATGGTGTGTGGATTGCTGTGTAGCAGTGCGACGCGACGCTTCTATAGCTTACAGGCACAGATGGCGAGTTTGGTCAATGATGATACAGAGCTAGCTGGTTGCGGCATTGCAGTCTGCCTGGCTCACACACACACACACACACACACACACACACAGGCGAGCGGGTACGCTTACCATAAATACACACACCCGGGTGCGTGTGTATGAGCGTGCAGCTACACACACATAGCAGGCGCTGTGGAGTTTTTACATGCCTGAGCGTTACATAAGCTTTACGTGTACTGTAACACACACACACACACACACACACACACACACTGCGCCCAGCCCTGTGCAAGCACTCACACACACACTCACACACACATTGTTGTGTATATAGTACAGACCGTAGCCTCTGTGAACATGCATACTCTCAGGCTAATGTGCAAACACACACACACGCACTGTTGTATATACAGTACACTATACAATGCACACACACAAATAGCTTTTGTTTGCACATTCATTCACAGGCGACTCCACACACACTCATACACACACAGACACACACACACACACACACGCACACACCACCATAAGATTATAGCACATAAGCCCAGCATTCATATATTTACTGTAGACATTTTACGCCCCTAACATGTACCATTTGTGACTCATAAATCTGTATAAATGCACCACACACACACTCACACACACACACACACACACACACACACACACACACACACTCACACACACTCGTGTTCCACGCCCCTGATAGTGGAGCACTGCAGTCTCTCTATAACTGCCTGTTCATTCACCATAGAGCGTCTTTTCAGAAATGTAGGGCGAGCACAGAGAGCGCGCAACTTTGAGGGGCGGCTGGTTTCGTAAGGTCCCGTCGAGAGACATAGACAGAGAGAGAGAGGGGGGGGGGGAGAGAGAGAGAGAGAGAGAGAGAGAGAGAGAGAGCAGTTGTTAGTGACAGCAGAGGCCTGTAGTGAAAGCGTGAGGAGAAATAAAGAGAATTTCAAAGTGGGGTGCAGAGATAAATATGAGAAAGAGGGAAAGAAGGAGCTAGAATGAGAGACAGCTTGGCAGAGTGAGAGAGAGAGAGAGAGAGAGAGATATAGAAACAGAGAAAGAGAGAGAGAGAGACAAAGAGACAGAGGCAGAGAGAGCGGAGAGGAGACAGATAGAGAGATTTAGAGGGAAAGAGACACTGAAAAGAAAAGAGAGAGAAGCAGCTAGGGAGACAGAGAGAGAAAGACAGACAGTGAGACAGAGAGAGAGGGAAGGATGTAGACTCAACATTCAAGTTTGACAGAGAGACGGAGGGCGACTCTCTCTCTCTCTCTCTCTCTCTCTCTCTCTCTCTCTCTCTCTGCCGCAGACGCCGAGCTGTTTGTGAATGAGCGACATAAATCCTGCTGGTCTTAGCACCTCTGAGCACTTTCTAAGAACGAGGCGGAGGGCTGCGGCTAAGCCCAAATCCCACTCACTTTACACTAAATGCATTACGGCCACTTAACCACTCGGCAGCTCCGGGGACCCTGCACTGTGCCTGACCCACCACTCTGTGTGTGTGTGTGTGTGTGTGTGTGTGTTTAACAGAGCTTAAACGTTTCAAGAGCGAGAAACGGACCAGATGTGAGGACAGGTGTTGATAGTTGAGACGATCGCTGCCGCCTGCGTCGTCCTGTGACATCGGGACCTAAATATCTTTCTGATATGAGTTAAACAAAGTTGTTTTAATATGAGTTTTTTAATCATGGCATAGTGTTATATTGTGAAAATTTGTTGAAGTCGAACTTGGCCACCTGCTGCACACCGGCGTCCATCAAATGCATCCTGGGGCCCTAACTTAGCCTGTCCTACCCTACCCAAACCTGCGATGTCCTATCCCAGTGGTTCTCAACGTGGGGTCCGGGGGCCGCCAGGGGTCCTTAAGTCTGAAGTCCTGCTTATAGTTCTGCTTGGCGGACACAACAGCATCAAGGTATGTTTTCATTTTTTTCGTAACTTCTTTTTTTGTGTGTGTGTGTGTGTTTTGTTTGTTTTCCTGTTCAATTAACTCTATATATAGATGAGGGGGTTCCAGGGGGTCCCCAGCAAATTGATCAATTGTTAAACTTCACCATTACTTCATTTACAAGAAGTTAACACAATTAGGGAATGTAGAAAAATGACTGTTTTGATCATAGTTTCACTGTTATCTCTCTACCTGCAACACAGATAGTCAGGGAATTCTGGACAAAATCAGATCCGACAATAAAAATATTTGGGTCCGACAGACAAAATCTCATCAAATGGAGGTCCATGGCCCTAATGTGGACTCAATTAGGGGTCCTTGATATGAAAAAGGTTGAGAATCACTGACCTATCCTACCCTACCCTGCCCTATCCCATCCTACCCTGCCCTACATTGACCCGACCATGTTCTGTTCTGTTCCTCATGGTAGGGAGGTGCAGTGAGTGGGGAAGCCGACCTTCAACCCGAGAACCCGGGTTCAAACCCTCGTGTCAGCAAGCATCCGCCCTGCCGAGGCGTCCTTGAGCAAGGCACTGAATCCCTACCGGCTGCAGGGGGCGGGGGGGGGGGGCTGCTCTGTAGCTGAGCCTGACCTCTGACCTCTGACCGAAAAGAGAATTCCCCACAATCACAATATTCTATTCTATTTTATCCACTGTCATCAGCACCATTGTCCCTAGTTTTTTCTCATTAGAAGTGAACAGAATGACTCTAAAGGCAACAGCCACACACAGACCGCTGATGTCAGACAATGATTTTTCAGCTCGCCACTAGGTGGAGAGCCTGTATATGTGGGTTTGTCTGTAAGGATGACCTATTTTGGGGACAATGCTCACAGACCTCCATTCATTTTGGATGCTTATTCAGTTTCATTCACTGATATCTGTGTCAGCTCCCTCTGCTGGTCAGTAGATGGCGCCGTCTCTTCTGTGGCCAAAATCACGGATCGGCCTCAGCAGCTTTCCTTGTGTCTTTTTGATTTTTTTAATCTTTTTTTTTGTGTTGTCGTCATTATGCTGGGAATTACTGGGAATTGTGAATGTACAATTAATATACTTGGGTTAATACTTTAAGCTGTTATATTAGTCAGCTTGAATATTGTTATTAACTTGTTATTTTACACTTTTCAGGCAGTTTACGCTTAATAATCATTGGCGGAAGGGCAGAGGTTGCAAATATTGATGAATTCACAAAAAAACCTTCCTGATAAGGAGCACAAACATGATAATATATGTATATATTAGGAGCACAGCATCTTTAAGATTCCTTAAACCATACTGTGACCCCTCCAGATCATCTGGTGACCGCTCAGGGGGTTCAGACCCTCAGGTTGGGAAGCAGTGGACTCGTACCTGATGACCAGGCAGCAGATCTGTCTCTTCACGTGACACACACACACACACACACACACACACACACACACACACACACACACACACACACACACACATAATGCATCCCTCTTACTGACGACACTGACTGAGCCTCCGGGCCAATCTGCCTCCAGAAATACACTCAGTTGACTTCCAGCATGTAATCCTCAACAGATTATTGATTACTGATTACTGATTACAGCCTCAGTGCTGCAGCGCTCAGCGGAGTAATCTGATTAGTTTCACTGACTTCTGGATTACTTTGCTGACAAAACCTGCAGAGTACAGCAGGTTGTTTAATGAACCGGTTATTCCAGTTTTCCCAGGCTGTAATTTTAAATATTATAGTTATCATCTTCATCTGCAACCAGCGGAAAGTTATGAGGAAAGACTGTGTATCGTCTGTAATCTCATAATCTTAGATCCGTCCATGCAAACATGTTTAAGTAATCCAACAAGTAATCATTTTTTCAAAAGTAACTGGAATTGATTTTGTTTTTTTTTTGTCAAACTAATATTTTGGAATCTATTTTTTTATATAAATAATTATACTTAATGAGTATTTTAGTGTCAATTTTAGTGTCTTTTTCAAAATAATCTATTGTAATCATTTCTATAAATAACAAATAAATCATTTATTCTGTCGATTTAAATCAAATTTATTATTGAGGTATTGCAAGTAGTTTTTAAGTTAATTTCAAATGTTTTAACTATTACTAATCCGATTACAATGGTTTTTATTTTACAGTAACTGTAACGATTAGAGTTTTTAATCAGATTACCTGTAGACTAATCTATTACTCTCTCTCTCACACACACACACACACACACACACACACACAGTATTCAGTCACTTAGTAAATGTGAGGTAAATCATAAAGCTGTAGAAGTGAGGGTCTGAATGTTGGGTGTGACTCTCCGGTGAAAGTAAAGTAAAGTAAAGGCCGAGTCCCAGCAGGAGCAACATCGCATGATAATTAGCCTTCTGTTGTTATCTGCTTTCTGTCTCTGCCTCTCCGGACCGTGACCTCTGACCTCGTCCCTCAGCCGGACAACAATCCTGCCCCGCGGGAGGCCGAGCGGCCTGTCAATCAGCCTCTTTTTGATACGGCCCGCCCCCCTGTTGAGAGCGGCAGCCAGTGAATGGCTCGAAACAGACCGGAGGAGAGAGAGAGAGAGAGAGAGAGAGAGAGAGAGAGAGAGAGAGAGAGGCGGGACAAGATGGAGTGATGGAGGGGAGAGTGACAGCTGGCAGTGAGACTGGGGGAAATAAAGGATGAAATGATTACCAGATAGAAAAAGAGAGAGAAAGAGAGAGAGCTACAAAGGTTGGGTTCATGTGGAAAAGGGGCTGTGAAGGAACCAGGAGAGACAATACAGAGAAAGATGAGCTGTTACAGTTAACTAAAGCCATAAAAGACAACCAGCGGTAGAAAAAGTCCTCAAATCCTTCACTTAAGTAAAAGCAGCAATACCATAATGGAAAAATACTCCAGTAAAAGTCAAAGTCCTGCATTCAAACATTTACTTAAGTGAAAGAAGTATTAGCAGTAAAATGTACTGAAGTATCAAAAGTAAAAGTCCTCATTCTTTCAGAGTGTTACATTATTGATGCATTAACCTGTAAGAAGTATTTTAATGTTGTCGGTCTAACTGCTCCACATACTGTTGGGGAGTTTAAACTAACTATGCAACATATTTTATGAGCGTATCGTATGTTTTGCAAATAAAACCTTATTCTGCAAAGTAACTAGTAACTCCAGCCGTCAGATAAATGTACAATATTTCCCTCTGAAATGTGGAGGAAAAGTATAAGTCTCACAAAATGGAAATACTAAAGTAAAGTGCCAGTACCTTAAAACTGTACTTAAGCACAGTACTTGAGTAAATGTACTTAGTTACTTTCCACCTCTGAAGACAACAGGCAGGTGCAGAAAACCCCACCTGCCTGCTGCATGCTAAAACTAATGTTAAGAATGATTTATAACTACTATTTGATGCAGTTACAACAATATATACAGTGTGTCTTTCATTCATACAAGTTAACACCATAACATATTCTAAGCCCGGGGTTTTCCTTAGGCTAATTTATCCTTTCATTTGTGGCCGCAGCAGATTGAACCCACATAACCTGATTTAACCTGTTCTGACGCTGTATTCCACAACACAGGCCTGGCTTCAAGAACTGGAGCATTCACATGAAGACCCAAATTAGTCTTTTTTTAAATGTATAGGACAAGACACTGTTTTGTTTTGTTTTTCATCCCCATTCTTTCCATATGAGTGACTGTTTCTACACTGCACAAGCTCCGAGACGGGCGGCTGACCAGTCTAGACAAAATTGTGTGTTTACATCAGTATGTAAACAATCTTCAGGCAAACGTTCAATTATAAGGCCATTATTGGCTTGACACGCTATCTCACGCGGCCCTGACAAGTCTCGCGAGACTTTGCAGAGCCGACGAAGAAAATGGGTCTGGCGAAGCTGCAGTACTGCAAACTGACAGCAGAGGGAGTCAGCGTCTCACTTTAAAACCAGGAGAGACTTCAACTGGCTGCTGACTGCTGGAAGCTTTCTGGGTATGAACTGATTATTTTGACTGAATGAATGAATGAATGAATGAATGAATGACGTGATGAATAAAGTACAGGTCAGAAAACAAAATGGCTGCTGAGCCTGTTTCTGTTGTTCCTCGTGTTAAATTTCAATCTGTGATGCGTTCAATGCCCTCCAGGAGTTATTTTGTGATGAATTGTGGTAATTTACCTTTAGTGTTGCACCCGCTTTCCCTCAGCCTGCCTCGTCTACTTCTACCTCAGTTAGCTGGTTCCTACATTTCCCAAGATGCCTTGCGACAGCCCCTAGAGAATGCACAACTGTCTTGTGGAAGGAACTAAAACAGGAGGTGGGCGGATTATTGAAGTAGATCTATGACAATTAGTCATCATAGCTAAATTTCACTTCTCTCTCACACACCATCAGTGTCTGGTAACAGGAATATTACCACGGCTCATTACTAATGTTGCTGATGTGGGAATAGAAGTATATTCTACTGTTGCACTCATTTGAAGTCGTTCTGGATCAAATTTTATGTAGAAACTATAAATGAAAACAAATGAAAATCAACAATAAGTTATTTCATATTACATGACACTCACTTCCACGTCAAATTCAGGGATTTTCAATGACTTTCAAGGCCTTTTCTGGTGAAATCGTCATGTTTTGGGGAAAGACGTGACAGGTCAAAAATTCGACTCAGAGGCCCCATTTTCTACTCAAGTTAAGAAACCATGGTGTTATCTTTCATTTTAAAACTACGGATTCTCCTCAGGATGTGAAGCGTTGATCCTCGGACGGAGAGGGATGAGCCATATCGATGAATTTGGCCGTGACTCAAAAATGTTCCCAAAACTTTTAAGGCCTTATTTTATCTTTTATCTCACATCCACAAGCCTTCAAGGGGTTTCCAAGGCTCACGGGAACCCTGATAATATATTCCAGCACCATGAAACACAAACACTTCTAGCATTTTAGCCTCCAGCAGCGATTAAAGCCCTGATCCTGGGCTGGGAGTGTGTGTGTGTGTGTGTGTGCCATGGTTTTCCCCTACAGAAACAAAAGCACGATATCACATTAAAACCTGAACTTCTCTCCAGTCTCTCTATATGAATGAGGGAAATGATACGTGTGCAAGTGGATAGGAAGCTTTGAGGTTTGGCTACAGAATAGATCATAAACTCCCCTATAATGTGGAACACACACGACTGAATTATTTCCATTTTCATAACCGAATACTTCCCCGTCAAGGACATCTGGCTGTGGCTGTTTGCCAGGTGGAGAACAAAAAAAACTCTCCTTCACAGAGAGTATAAACAAGGCTATTGTCGCCGGAGTGAGAACGCGTCTCTCCGGAAAGCTTTTCTTTCATGAAACGTGGCGGTCACACACCTGCGCCGAGTCTCTTTCGTCGAGCGCACAGCACTTGACTAGCTGTTGACACGACGACTCGAGTCCTGAAACTGAAGCGCCACACAGACACATGGCCTTCAGCTTCCAGGCAAAACCAGTTTTTTTTTTGGGGGGGGGGAATACAATACTAGAACCTGAGGGGAAAGAAGAGAGAGTCCAAGCTGTCACCAGGAAACATTTTGACCAATTCTAGCATACTTTGGTGTGTGTGTGTGTGTGTGTGTCTTCCAATGAATCTACAACAAATCCTCAATTCTCCCATGGGTGACTGACTTTTAATTCTGCCTCCTTTCACAGAGTACAAGCTTTTTTTTCTTCTTCTTCTTTCTATAAAATGAACGTTAACGCTCTCGGAAAAATAACATCAAACATTGCCAAGCAGTCTTATAAGAAGTAACTCTCAAAGGAAGCTGACTCATCTGACTCACTAATAAAAGGAATACATGAATGAAGGAAAAAAAAAAAAGAGGAAACTGACATCCATTTTTTACCTGTTTTTTTTTTTAATGAACCCTGATTATTGTTTAATTACAAATGAAGATGAAAAGATAGAAGAGAAACAGAAGTACAGATGGTTCCTCCATGATAAAAGCGAGAGTCTCTGTCCCTCTGCAGTGAAAACTCACTACTGAGGTGGAGAGAGAGAGAGAGAGAGAGAGAGAGAGAGAGAGAGAGAGAGAGAGAGGTGGACACATTTCAAAATAATACAACGGTTAAACAATACAATGCTTTTTTCTTACAGAATCCCCCCCTCAAAATGGAAAAAAATATATATACACAAGATCAAAAAAAATGAGAGCAACAGTTGTTTTTTTTCTCCAATATAATGCGATGGGATTACGTGACCCTCCTCTTGTCCATGGTGACATGGTTACAAAATCAATCAGGTTTAAGAAATAAAAAACTGTTTTTGAAGCCGACTAGTAAAAGTACATTGGGGGGGGGGGGGGGGTGCAGACTGGAAAAAAAACAACAAACTCACAGAAACCAGAAAATTCATGGAGAAGAGGCGGGCCCTTGGCAAGAGGGTACAAAATAATCAAAAATAGTTATGTTAATATTATAATAATTACAAGAGTAACGGTAATACGTCTCGAAAAATATAGAAGAAAAGGATAAAAAAAAAACAGCACTGATGAGATCGAGGGGAGAAAATATATATCGACACGGTGGGAAACTTAAGTTCTTTTCTGGTCTTTTTGTCTTGAAGCCACGACAGGCAAGGCAGCACAGGTGGGACAGGCGAGGTTCAGCTTGACATCTTCAGTTCTTCTTAGTTTGGATTTTTCTTTACCAGACACTTTGTCAACCGTGCTACACTTGTCCTTCAGTCTCCCTAAAATGCTTTGCTGGCATTGTCAGCGTTCCCCATTAAAACTAAGGGACAAAGCTAACAGCAAGCCAGCTAGAAAGTAGGTGTGACCCTTATTTTTTTTTTTAACGAGGAATGCTAATCATGTTAACAAGCCAATTTAAGGATGTGGAAGGACAGATGTAGAAACTTTTTTTGAGCCCGGTGAAGAAAAACAACCAACTAAATGAAAAAAAATGCCGATGTCTTTAGGAAACAGACAAGAGACTGGAGCTGGTTGGACAATCTGGACAAGAAAACCAGGACTAAACAACTCTGGCCAAGACTTTATTTGGCCAACCTTCTCTAGGCTGTGCTGCACAGCTTTGTGTGTGTGTGTGTGTGTGTATGTGTGTGTGTGTGTACGGCATAACCATAGAAACCACACGCACACACACACACCGAGCAGAATCAACAACTCAGATTATGGGAAGTCCCTCTCTCCACTCCACTCTGAGGTTTTGTGATGCCATTTCCTCTGTGCGTGTGTGTGTGTGTGTGTGAGTAGTTTCTATGGTTATGCCGTCTACTCCAGAGAGACTGCGGGGGCGTCTGATGTCACGTGTGATGTCATGTTCCTTTATTCTAGCCACAGCAAAGCCTCACTCTAACCAGGGCGTATGTGTGTGTGTGTGTATGTATATATATATATGGGTAGTGTTCAGTCCAACCCATACACACTTAAGTTCACAAAGCTGCTTGAGTCCACAGTCCAAGCCTAAAGGCAAAGTCCGCTCGTATCGGCAGCTGCGGTCCTGAGCTGGAAACCTGCTCGATATCTGTGTGTCGTCCAATCAGAATCCGTCCGCTCCAAAAAACACACGAGTCCGTGACCAAGTCCCCGTTACAACCTCCGTCTCCACGTTTTCAGCAGATCTGGGCCAAACAGCGGCTGCAAATCGTTCTTAGCGTTTGTTTCGATCCGCAGTGAGCGCCACATGGGTGGGGTTTACCAGGTGGGGCGATGCGAGGAGTGCCGAATCGTTTAGATACTTGAAAGTAAAGGAACGTCAATTTAATTTACATTCCTGTGACTCACGAGTTGCCCGACACTGTCCGGACTGTCCTGCTGCGGCGCACCCGGCCCACCTGGTGCTCCTGGGACTAAAACAAACGCACAGAATTATTGGGTATATACCATTTGTCCCAGGTCTGGTTAAATGTTTATGATCGCTCATTTATCCTCGTCCCATCACACCCTCGGTCCCCTGAATACACAATACCTGTTTTTTTATTTTTACAATATAAATAGAAAATTCTGATATCGGCGGCCTTTGTCTCTGCAGCTCAGCGGTCAAGAGAAGGCAAGGGTGAGAAGGCAAAGGCTGAATTATACTGGTAATAATATGCCCGTTAGAATATATATATATATCTTTACCATTAAAAATAGTTTTCCTGATTCGTATCAAATGACCATATTGAAATATAATATTTGAATTCAATATATTTGAATAAAATATATATGTGTAGTTTTACTTATTCTGTATCTCTCTTTTACAAAAACAGAAGGCAAGGTGGTACTGTGTGTGTGTGTGTGTGTGTGTGTGTGTGCGTGTATGTGTGTGTGTGTGTGCGCTGCTAAAACATTATTTGGCTGGGGGTAATTGGAAAAAAACTCTTCTGTTGGTTAAAAAAGGCACAATCTTATTTAGACTTCTTTGTTCATTAAAATGGGCGCAATGGTTCTTTTTTAACTACAGGAATAAAATGTCATAAAAATAACTTGTTGCTAAACGTCTCAGTGAAGGTTTGCCTGAGTTAACCTTGATCCTCCACATTCATTACATGGTTCCCGTTCTCCCTAGACAAATCAGTTCATTTCAAATCGCTGAGTCTCGGCTTCTCAAAATATCATATAAACAGTTAGATAGGCTATTATCTTAGAAAAAAAACAAAAAAAAAACAAAGGAAACCTCCTCAGATCACTGAAAAATGCCCTTAAACCAGCGTCCAAAATACTGTCCACGTCCTTAAGAGGCACTAGCGTCCTTAGAGAGAAACAATACAGTCTTTAAAAACAGGGGGAACGCAGAAGAGAGCAGTGGATCTGGGTTTTTTTTTGTTTATGTGGGAGAAACACTACCAATGCCCTCAAGCCTCCAAACCCTTCAGGGATTGTGCGAAGTCACATAGGGACACTGGCAACTCTCAACAGTTCGTTCAAGGCCCGATGTTTTTCGCCCCAGCTTTCGGTCCACAAACGGAGACAAATGCGTCCGCGATGACAGCGTCTTTGCTCCTCATTTCCCCAAGAACTCTTTGTGCCACAGTGGAGGGAAATAAAAAGAGAGGCAGATCCTGGATGGTTTTGTTTATACGATGGGGAACTGCATCCTTTCGCTGGCTGACCGTGGCAGCTGTCAAACAATTGACACCATCTCGAGTTGAGCTCAAAGGGGAGAAATAAAAGTCGTGAAAAGTCTGGAAAGTCAGTTCATCACAAATCTTCCTTCCTTCCATAGGCTTAGCATGTCCGTCTTTCCCTCATGATGTACAATGCCACCCTCATTTAACGTCTTTATACACTGTAGAGAACGGGCTGAGTGTCAAAGAGTGTCTAATGATGAAGAGACCACTCACTTCAGCCCCCGATACAGTCTTAAGTGTCTTGAGTTGTTGTCTGGAGAAAAGGCCGTGATTGGAGAGTTCTTTCTAATCAACTCGAGGAAAAAAAACAATGGCTACATCCCTCTTCAGTCTATAAGATCCATCGGTAAAGAGGCCTGATTTTGTTCTCCGTCCTCCATCTTGTAAAGGACTGTATAGTGAGGGGCGCAGATAGAGAGGCACTTCTGTAATCTCTATCAGGGCTGTTAAAGGTGTTTTTTTTTTGTAACATCAGGATCTGTCAGTCTGGCTGGTATGGAGAGGTGGAGGAGAGGAAAGGAGAGGAGAAGAAGAGTAAGGAGGAGGGTGAGGCGACTCCATGTGAGCCAGACATGGGTGTGAAATGAATTAAAACCCGTTCATCTGCTGCGGTACAATACAGGCTGGCTTTGTACTCTTAAGGGGACGATATGATTGATTCCGTTATGCCAGATGATCCAACACAAATAAACTACGGGCCAATCCCATCAAAGACGGCTCAGTAGGAAAGTTTTAAATAGTAACTGATGTGCGGCAATCCCTGACAGACTAGCACTAGTAGACTCAACAGGCAAAACTGCCGCTAAGAGGGCGAGGAAGCATCGACAAGGCAGTGTGCAATGAGAAGGAGGGATCTTAGGGGCCTAACTAAGCTCCCTGTCTAGGCTCCTCAGCTGTAGGGACACTAATATTAAAGATGGGACTGAAGATACAAGTCAGTTCATAGGCTAAGTATGGTTATCTCTTAGTGTTTTAAGTCCCAGCAGAAACACTGTCTGCTGTGTTCGTGTTGGATAAGGTGTCTGGGTTAAAAAAGGCATTATGTCTCTCAGTACATGTGAGGCTACACAGGCACTTCTGTCTATGTGTGTGTGTGTGTGTGTGTGTGTGTGTGTGTGTGTGTGTGTGTATGTGTTAGTAAGAATCCCAGAGGTGTGTGCTTTGATCTAAGTAGGATCCCTGGTGTGTGTGCGTCTCAGCAGCCTGTGTTTTCCAGAGACAGCTGTGCCGTAGCCCTCTGCAGCTCGGAGCTCGCTCTGCGCTGGGTGGGCGCCGGCGGCAGCACCACCCCCAGACTAACGCCTCCTCCTCCTGCTCCGTTCTCCGCCTCCCTCGCTCTCCTGCCTGCCTCCTCTCTCATCCCCTCCACCTCCTCTGCTCTCACTTTCTTGTCCTCTGCCTCGTCCCTCTCTCCGTCCGCCTCCATCTTCTGGTCTTCGCTCCAGCGGCGCTTGAAGCGCAGTTTGAGCGGGATGCAGCGCGTGCCTCCGGGGCTGATGGGAGCCGGCCCTTGCCCCTGACCCGGCTCGCTCTTCAGGTTAATCAGAGGGAAGGCCGGGGCGCCGCCGCCCAGAGGAGGCGTGGCGGGGGTCTTGAAGACGTCCTCGTCGTCTTCTGGGTCGTAGTCAGGGTTACCATGAGAAGGAGGGTGAGGAGGGGCGGAGAGGCCGCCGCCGGTTCCGTTGGCCTGGTGGTGGTGGTTGTTGGGCTGATGGTGATGATGATGGTGATGAGCTGTTGGGGTGAAGACGTCGCCTTCGTCGTCCTCATCATGGTGATTCAGCTCATCTTCGCTGATGTCGGTCACCTCCACTTCCTCCTCCGACTCGATGTCCGATATCGGCTCCACCTGGGAGGAAGAACATTTTGAAAAATAAGCTTACGCCATTTTATTTATTACTCTATGACTCAGGATGCTACCTGGACAGAAGCCTAGAGTTGTCACGGTGGTGCCATTTTGACACCGGTGTCGTTTCCGTCCCCAACACCGGCCATACCGCCTGTCGCCACTAGAGGGTCTAAGCGCTATCAAAGTCAGTGTCACTACGATGAAAGTGAAACTTAAAATTTCTCTCCAAACTCACGTTAATGGCATTTGTAAACGGTAACACTTTTTAATCAGCGATTTATAACACTGTTCAACACTCAGGGAGTTAATGTGAGTGCAGTGCAGATTCTGGCATATTGCCCTTCTTTAGGCTACCATTGGATTGTACATCATTTATCATTTTGTAGCCTAACTTGAACATGGAAGCTCTGAATATGTGCTTTTATTTTACAAAATACAAAATAACGGTATTCCCAGTGTGGGGCTAATGCCACCGGTGTGGACTCCAAGACCGTATGGCACCGGTAACACCGCCCACCGCGACAACCCTACAGAAGCCCCTTTCTTTTGGGTTCCCATGTTACAGGAGTGTGAATTTCTTGTAAAAAAGAAGCACCCAGCACCCAGGCTGAAAAAAGGTTATGGATCCCTGGTTTAAGGAATTTTGAATACCATGTTGAAGAAATGTTTTATCATACATGTTTGGACAGATTAAATGGCGTGAAAAAGGGCCATCTTGGTCTAGATCAGTGTTTCCACTGAAGGGGTGGAGGGTACTACTGTTCCTTGTGGAGCCACCGACCTGAAAGAATTTTATTTGTATTGCTTTAAACGGAGAGTTTTCATGCCTCATCCAAATGTTTGAGAGGTCTTTCCACACCACCAAAAACCATTTCTACGGGGAAACACCACACCCAGTGTCTGCCAATAGTCTCACCTTGATCTTAGGAGGTCCCACAGCAGAGGCAGAGTTGGCGATCAGGCCGGACCCCAGGAAGGAGGAAGACTGGCTGGAGGAGGAAGAGGAGGAGCCTCCGCCAGAGGCAGCCAATGAGCTCCCTCCGTCCCTCTGCTTGCGCCCCAGCGGAGGCGGCTGCAGCTTGAACTTGAACGGTGACGGGTGCTGCAGACCCTGCGGCCCGTCCTCCCCTCCGCCGTGGTGCTGGCTCAGCGAATGGGAGAGCGACAGGGGCGGGCCGTGGAGGTGATGGGCGGCCGGCGGGCCGGTCATGGAGCCAGAAGCCAGCTTCTCCGGGGCGGGGCGGTGGGGCTGCGGGATGACGATGTTGGGATAGTGAAGGAAGGCTCGGGGGCTGAGGTGGTAGTTGTAGACGGACTGGGTGTGGGCCTGCAGGTAGCGCTTCATGTCCTCCGGGTTGAAGGAGAAGTGGGAGCCCAGCATGGGGGAGGACAGGGAGGGGGAGGGGGTGTAGGGCAGGTGGGAGGTGGGGGTCATGGACAGAGCTGGGGAGAGAGTCGGGGCCAGCAGGCCCCCGGGGCCGGGCAGGGGGGAGACGGGGAATGGGGACAGGGGCTCGGGATGGATCCTGGGGGCGGGTCTGGGGAGCCCCGCCGGGTTCGGGTAGATCCTGTAGAGAGACTCGTGGGGCAGGCGGGGGTGCAGCAGGCTCCTGTATGCCCTCTCAGGACCCACGCCTCGCTCCTCCGCCCCCACGGCCTCCTCCAGCTCCGAATTGGTGGAGGTGCCGTCGCTGCAGTCGCTGACGGAGCCGCGGGCCATGCGCCGCGCCACGCTGCTGAACATGCCCGGGCTGCGCAGCTCCTCATTGGGGGAGAGGACCTCTGACGGCGTGGAGGGGGGGAAGCGGAAGTGGGTGCCTCCGGTCGGGACGGGAGGGGCGCTCTGGGGGACACCTCGACCTGGGAGGGAGGGGAGGGGGGGAAGAGAGAGAGGGAGGGAGGCGATGAGTTAGTTAAAACAAAGATATTGAGTTGAAATGGTTAAAACAGAGGAATGGAGAGAAGATGAAAGTGGAAAGGAACAGAAAAGTAAAAAGAAATTCAGAATAAACTGAGGAGAAAGGGAAAAGTAAGAAGAGTAGGTGAAAGTGTGTGTGTGTATGTGTGTGTGTGTGTCCCATAGCCCAATAATATTACCCAGAGGGTCACAGGCAGACAGAAAGAAAACACTGGGTTACACAAAGCCACAAGTTCCCTTCTTTCTCTCTCTTTCTGTCTTGCCCTCCCTCTGTCTCTCTCTCTCCCACCCTCTCTCTCTCTTTCCTGCCAGGGAGACTGTGGCACTGCAATAAATTCTTGGCATCCGAGCACGTGCCAGAATTAAATATTGGAAAAGTCGCTCTTACTGCCATCACAAACATGGGTTGGGTTGCTCTGTTTTTTCCAGTACCACTGAGCGTGTGTGTGTGTGTGTGTGTGTGTGTGTCTCTCTCTCTCTCAAATCTGTGTGTGTGGCTGTGTGTGCACACAAGTACACATCTCAGAGCCGCGTGTGTGAGTAAAAACAGCGTGTGAGCATATATGTCTGTAGGAGTGTGTGTGCTTGCATATCAGTCCAGATTGGCATGGGGTTGTGTGTGTGTGTGTGTGTGTGTGTGTAACCATCATATCACAACATGTCAGTGTGTGGGCCACATCACAAGGACGGGATAATAAAAGCTTCATGCTGCACTTATGTCACCCAGTATCCATCGCTCCATATGGGCTGTGTTTACACTGGGTGGCCGGGACCAGAATGAGAGACGAGAGACTTCAGAGGAGGGAGGGGAGGGGAGGGGAGGGGTGAACTGGGACGTGGCACACTGGTGTCTACCCATGGTAGATTGGAGGACACACACACACACACACACACACACACACACAGAGCAAGCAGGCAGACCTACACACACGCCACCCGTTCCTCTATATGTATATGGATTTGTAGTAACTTTTTAAGATTTCTCGTACCCAAAATGTTAACATGAGTGAATCAATAACCTGCCACACTGGCTGGAAACTTTCTGAGACGACATCTGAACACCTCAGTTACACACAGTCTTTGCCTCTTCTCAAACTTTGTCCCTGCTGACCACCGTACACTCTCTCTGACCGTGAGCCAATCAAATCAAAGCAAAACAATGGTTCTGTATCAAACGGGCTCCTGTTACGCTGCTCTACACAAAGCGCTAGCGTCTAAACTTCTATTTCTTCGCTGCCTGGATAGTTGATGAGCTTAGCGTGAGTTGAAACTTAATTTTATTCCCATGTGGCGAGTCACTTCAGGATGATTTACAAACTTGATCCACTGTATAAGTGAATGAACAAGTTTTAAATTAAAACCAAATCTGCTCTTGTAACTTAATCTCTTCATCTAGATGTAGTTGTCACCCTACCCATTCTGTGAAAAATGTATAATTATTTTGGCCGTTAAAAAATATTCTTGGCAGTTACATTTTTTGTAGTTTTCCAGAACCTTGACAAAGCGAGCCAAAAAGTTAATTTCAGACTGGCTGTGACCCACAAACACCCTACATAGGACAGAAGTGGACCTCTAATCCACAGACACATGAAGGCCGGAGTGCCAAGAAAATACTGCTTGAACACATCCTCGCTGTCAAGTTCAAACCCGTTCTTTTTATCCAAAGTAACCATCCATTCCTGTTACCCAGGGATGTAAATCAGGACAACAAAAATGATTTTTCAAAAGGTTACCATTTCCTATGTGAAGGTGTCTGAAAGGTGGTACGATTAATTTCGGCTTACAATAATTTCAAAAACCAAAACACCGGAGCGAGTGCTTCTTGTGTGACCTGAAACGACTCCCTGGTCGTCATTACACAGACAGACAGACTTGTTACACAGACAGACTTGTTAAAAAAACCTGAACCACCCCTTGACGTCTATTACATCCATAAGAAAACTGCCGTCTCTGATGCTACAGACCGCCTGAGGGTTTGTTAACTTGGGATGTCGCCCAGGTGTTTATGTACATATGTAACCCCGAGTGTGTGTGCATGAATATGGATGTGTGTCAGTCAGAGTGTGTGTGCGTGTGTGTGTGTACGTACCAGAGCCCATGTCGATGAAGGGGTAGTTGACCAGCACTAGTTTGTTGAAGTTGAACTTGTAGGTGAACCTCTTCCCTTTGGTCTTGTGGAGGATCCTCTTGTTATAGTAGTATCTGGAGAGAGCGGGACAGAGAGCGTTATCTTTCAACGAGTTCAACGAGTCAATCAAGCACACAGCCTCGTGAAATACATCACTGGTATGGGTAAATATGCTTAGTTTGTGCATTTTTCCTATTGGAACCATGTAACAAGACAAACTTTCTCCAGCATGCAACAAAAACAACTCTCACACAGAGTTGGATAGCCTAACATTCATAAAAGTAATTAATAAGTTTACTTAGGAAATACCTATTTCAGTCATTTTTTAATAGTTGGCGCTGTAAAGGAAATAAGAGACTGCAAAAGCTACCACTGTAACAGGTAGGTAATTAAATGTTAAAATAGAGAGAAAAACATAAATAGGAATGTTCACTCATCAGCCCATGATGAATATGTATTATTTGAACCCAAAAGGAATATGGAAAAGAAACCATTTTTACAGCTTCTGTCTGATTAATAGAGAAAAGACACCAAAACACCGGGATGAAAATGGTTCAAAAGCCTTTGCAATGGGTTTTAAATAGTGTGTTACATGCTAAGGGAGAAAGAAAAGAGCACAGCAGGTTGTTGTGAGACGCTGAGATGGAGCTGAGGGCGTGTGCCTGGATGAAGCACTGATTAGACCCCATATTATGATTCTGACCCCATAAAGAAAGATATAGAGAATCTGGTGATCAATACACAGACAGAGAAAAAGACAGAGAGAGAGATACAGAGGTAGAGGAAGAGAAAGACAGAGAACGACCAGCAACAAAGATCATTACCGTGCGTTCACACTGTGACCAACACAATCAACAAGTCACTAGAAGTCCATTCATTTCCTTTAGAGCTGATCGACCGGAGAAACTCGGCCGATGTGCGGACGGTCAACAAGCTTGTCAGAGAAAAGCAGAAAGGCCTCAACATCCAATCAGATTTCTGCGCTTCCTTGTTTTCCTACCCGTTATTCTGTTTCATGAGCAACAGTTCCACCTGGCAAGCGCAAAATGGAGAAGTTGATTCCAGCCATTCAAAGCTTCTCAGTTCTCTACAACTCGTATTTCAAAAAGACAACAGGAAAAAAAAAAAACATCTCAAAGACGACGGACAGCAGCTGCATCCATTGTTGGGGTGAGTTTTTTTTCTGTTAATTGTCGATTAATGCTACCTAATTGTCGCTTCCTAGCTTTATGTCGGTGCGTCACAACAATGTAATGTTCTGAAAGGCAAATCAAGTCGCTTGCAGTGTGAACACGGGGTTAGATTCAAACTCCCAATGTGACCACTAAACAAAGCGAGCCATTAGGACAGCCATTCTGATTTAGTGTTGTCCAGCCCGCTCCATTAGTAAGAGTGCATTAGTCATCGTCAATACACAGAGCGGCGCGGAGCAGTGAATAGCAGGCCGCTGGCAGCTCCACTAAAACATGATAAAATGGTTCCCTCTGACTCACCAATAGCCTCAGGACTAAACCGCATTCATATTTCTCTACATAGAAGCCTCAAAACTCATGTCTCTCATTCAGCTGTGACTCGCCGCTCCATTCTGGGAAGTGTTATATCTTATTCATCATTGTCAATATCAGAGAAAATCAGTGACTTGTTTTCATTAACGTCTTAACCAAGCTTCCCTCCATCTCTCTGTCCGTCCACTTATCCATTATTTATCTATATCTATCTATCCTTCTTTCCACATCCATCCATCTCTCTATAGAGAACAAGATGGGTGGGGTTTAGAAAGTTTATTGCCAGACTGATAAAACGGAGACATGAAAGCGGCCTTTTTGTAAATTGCCCACTTTCATTTTTATTGTTTTATCTTGTTCTGTTTTTATTTCTTGCACCTGTGTTTATTTTTTCTGTTTCATTTCCTTGTTTTAAAATGTTATCTACGTTGATTTTATTTATTCACTTGTATTCACTTCGATTTTTCCTTTTTCATGCTGTAAAGCACTTTGTAACATTTGTTTAAAAAGTGCTATATAAACAGTAAAAGTTTATCATTTTTTTGAAGTAATAAAATACACTACTATAACACAATGGTGCAAAGAGTAAAAAGACATATTTGTGAGGTGAGAACAGCTTTTCACATCAAAAGAAAGAAACCAATCCAAAAAACAACACACATTGTCACATATTGTATTGTGCCAGAGAGTTTGGACCATTTTAAAGTTAATTACAGATACTTTCCTGTGATTTGACACTATCTGAATATCCCTGATGTGGTTAAACTCCACCCATCTGGTGCTCCAAGTGGGTTAAAACTAATTTTAGGAATTACTTGCAAATACTATTTGACCCAGGCCTGGCCAAAATCCTACATGCAGCGCCTGTACCTTGCCACAGGGCAGCACAATTAATTGTGCATGTTCATACATTGCGATTTTAGTTTCCACAGTACTGAGGCATTTTATTTCATTTACAAAATATCCGGTGTGGTTGAAAATAATCAAGATACAAGCCAAACAATTTGTTTCACATTGAGACTAATAACGGCGGTTAATAACCACAATACCTAGCAGAATAATTGGGGTTATAATATTAGCCATAATCGTGCACGACTGTACTCCTGCTTGGTTGTGAGCAGTGTATTAGTCACTGGTGCCAACAGATGGAGTTTGGCACAATAGAGACCCAAGTAGAGTAGGAGTGTTTGAACCGGGAGCTGTTCCAGTCGCTCTGACTCAATGAGTGAAGGGCCTCTCCTGATAGAGCCTGCCGCTACGCCCACCCACACAATCACACTTAACACAGTCGCACACGGGCGGGCACACACACACACACACACACACACACACACACACGTTTGGACACACAGACACATGGCAAGCAGGCAGACACACACACAGCAGGAATACAGGTATATCACAGGCAGAAAAGCACACAAATAACACAGATACATGTACAGACACATGGTAAACAGGCAGACAAAAGCACACACTGCAGGCAAAAAACCCCCCCCAAAAAACACACAACACTCACACATGCTTATGCACACACTCACACCCCCCAGGAAGTAAACGGCAGTACTTGTGAGCCGGTGTTACGATATCAGGCGTCTGTGTGGAGTGAAGCCTGGAGGAACATAATGTTCACAGACGCGTGGATAGATGGATGGTACTTTGAACAGGTCAGGGAACAGGCCAGGCACATACATGTGAAAGGAACACACACACACACTCAAACACTAAGTATTGAGTCAATATGGGACACCCAGTCTCGCATACCGGGCTCAGGCTTGCTCAAGGCCTCCAGCTCTTTGAAGACCATTTGAACTTGCTTCAAATAAACTAGAAAGGAGTTTGGCTGTATAAGCTACACCCCAGTGTATTGAACACACACACACACACACACACACACATGCACGTACACAAACACACGAGCCCATAGACACGCATGTCTGTACACGCATGCACATATATATATGCATGAACGAACACAGACACACACACACGTGCAAGTATGCATACACATGCACGCACACTTCAAAGACGCTGAGCAGCATCAATCAAATGCTTCACATCTAACAGGGAAAAGGCTTTCTTCCAATGACTTCAGAATTAATTAACAGCTTCATTCATATAAGAGGCTTATAAACCACAGAAAGGCATTTTTAAAGCTAAGTTTAGCTCCAGCTGGGGCCGTCCTTGATATAAAAGACTCACTGTGGCCTTACGGAAAATAACTGTTCCTGTTTGAAATTAACTGTTAAATGTTCATTTACTGTTAAAATCCGTTTGAACTCAATTCCTCCTTAAGGATACAACCCGCAATTAATTTTTGACAAATACATTTCGGGTCTATTCACATGTATTCTTGAAAAGTTTGACAAAACTGATGTGTGGCACCAGTTCTGTTTCTAACGGCATCAAATACAACCTGCAGAGAAATTGTTTGCTTGAGAGGCGTAAATTATTGTAACAAAAAAATTAAGAGGATATATAAATCAAACATTCCTTTATATTATGTAATTAAATTAGTTGAGAGCAAAATTATACCAGTGCTGTCCTTTTATTAGCTTCAAAGAAAGGCAATTTAATCTATACTTAACCCAAAGTTAAGCACATATTTTTTATCTGCCAATTTTAATACTTCATTTGACTTGACTGTATTCAGTGATATAAACAGTATGTTGTATGTTATGTATGTATCTTTTATGTTTGTCACAATGCTGCTTTAATGACCATATCCCTCTAAAAATTTTGATTTTTAATACTATACTAATGGCACTGCTTGGTCAAATGTAGGTTTAAGAAAATAAAATAAACATTCAAACCTGACAAACCATTTTTGTTACATCAGCACCACACATAAAGATTAAAATTTGGATATGAGCAAAGCCTGATGGCACTATTTATGTTAAAATGTATTCCTGGTTCGGTGGCTTTGGATACAGGTCTAAACATGAATTAAATAACATGAATAAGGACAGGTCGAAGAGACCCAAAAAAGGTTTAACTAGTGACAAACAAGACACAGATGGGCTGGAGGAGGGCTGACATAACAAGGTGTTGGTGTGTATATGTGTGGTGTGTGTGTATGTGTGGTGTGTGTGTGTGTGTGTGTGTGTGTGTGGTGACTAGGCAGTGTAACAAGTCATCACCATGGCAAACTATAACCCACACCAACCTACGACACAGGTGGTGACACCGATGACTCGCTGTGTGTGTCTGTATGTGTGTGTGTGTGTGTTTCTGTGCGCGTGATGATGAGAGAACAGGCTGGGAGCTAAATAAAACTTTGCAGCATCCCACATGTGCTCCGCAGAGGGTGAAGGTGTGTGTTTCTAAATCTGCTGTCACCCTGGAGTTCTACCAGCATCTGAGACACGCGGCTCATGAGAAATCACGATTTCCTTCCTTCATCACATTTTACACTGCAGGCTTGTAGCGGAGACTCTAATCCGGAGAGGCTTACAATAAACGGAACGGAAAAATCAGCTTAAACTCCTAGATCAACAACATTGCCGCAGTGCCTTGACAATATTCCTGTGACCCCAGAGCGATCATGTGAGAGATGATGTACATATGAGCTACAGCGTCATTTCCCAGTTTACAGTCTGGCAGTAGTGCAGCTCAGCAGAATCTGAATACAGAGAGCAAGGGCCAAGGCCAAGAAATAAAATGAGAGCTTTCATCACTTCTTTCCTCTCCTCCTCCTTCCATCCTCCATTTTTTTTTTAATGGGAGTTTAGCTTTTTTTTTTAGATTGTGTACAGTGGAGAGAAACACAAAAAATTATTTGGAAATACTATTTGACCTAGGTCTGCTGTGCATGCATGTATGCACACACACACGCACACACTCCTGGCTGAATCATACTCCATCCTTTACTCAGGGGTCTGCTGCGCTTATCTTACCGCCCTGACACTTTTTTTTTTTTTTTTTAAATTGCTCTCCTACGCTTTACTGAGTTTATCCTAGTTCATCTACTTCATTCCCATACAAGCATCAAAAATAAATCCGCTTCCAGTCCCTGTAACTTTAGCTAAGCATGATGGACTTGTCTGTGCTCTCTGCTGTAATTTATCTTCTCTGGTGTTACAGAAATGCTGAATATGAGCTTCAGTCCAGACTAGGCTTTCCAAGCATGTTGTAACTGCTGGCTATCAGATGTCAACATCCGCCTCGAATGGCATTGTTCTCACCTGCCCAAACGAACCTAACTTGAGAAGTTAACGCTCCAGAGTTCGAATAAACCGCTTCAAAACACACTTGATGTGAACAAAAGCTGAACAAATAATTGAAAAAAACATGTAAATCGCAATATGAAATTCTGCAATTTCCAAATTTCCCTGCAATTTATTGCTTAAGAGAGAGGGCCGTCCAAAATGGATTTCTGAACAAATGTGTTTTACAGCTCCAGGTAATCTTTGGTCCATGAATCAAGTACAATATTGGTAAAAACCTCTCATAATACTTACTAAGATCCTGCACACTGACATCTAGTTTTCTTTAAACAATTTTAAAGTTCTAAAAAATTTAGGACAAGAAAAACTTGATTAAACGTGATGATATGAGTCGCAGTTTAAATCGCAATTGCAATATTCTGTCAAATAATCGCAATTCGATTTTTTGCCAATATCGTTCAGCTCTAGTGTGAACCCGCCCTCCGTCTCTTCCTTCACTCTCCAGGTTTGTCTCACCTTAGCGCTCGGCTGAGCTTGTCGTAGTTCATCTGCGGTTTGCACTTCCTGGCCCCCCACAGCCGGGCCACCTCGTCCGGGTCCTTGATGACAAACTCTCCGTAGTCTCCCTGCCAGGCGATGACATCGTGGTACTCCTCTTTCCTCAGCAGCTCCAGGATGAAGTGCCACAGCTGGATCTGTCTGGAGCCGGGGCTCGACTCGGGCTTGTAGGCCCACTCCGGGAAGGCAAACCCTGGGGTGGCAGAGAAGGAGAGAGGGGGGTCAGGTGGATATACATGAATATACAGATTTTATACAAAGGAGGGATATGGGTTCACTCCAGCTCCTAAACCCTGTGTAGTCTACTGTCTATCATTTTTGCACTGTATCTAATTTACCATTATCCTTGTACCATGTTGGGTCAGTATGTATTGTGGAAGTTGCAGTTTCAATTTGGATGCTGCGGTAATTGTGTCTAGAACTAATAAATGACAATACACAATATATGTTTTCATGGTACTCAAAGACACGTTAAAGTTGGCAACAAATCACTGAATAAAAGCCCATTTTTTACGACTCGTGTTCTTGATGCTTGATTTTTATGTCTAAAAAATAAAGAACACAAGGCAAATAAAATGGGGAAGAACAGGTTCCAGACTTTTTCTAGGGAGGAAAGCGAGATTAGTAAAGGAGGATGAGGCAACGTGTGTCAGGAGAAAAAGAGGAACAACAGTGGAATAGCGGAGTGAAGCATTTATGAGAGGACACAAGGCATGGAGCTGGTGGGATGAAGCCTCAACATGCAAGATCAAATACTAACAGATTTCTTTTCACTGCTGTGGCACTGGAGCGGATCTAGCGCCTTGAGAAAAGCTGGTGAGGAGCGTTACGGCTAAATCTGTTCCCATAGAACACAGTCAAATCAAAACTTCACCACTATCACCATCAAAGCTCGAGAATCAGCACTGTAAAAACAGATAGATTAACAGGCCTTGAGACATCTGCAGACAAAATATAAGCTACGGTTTTATGACTGCTGCACACATACACACACACACATACCATTATCTAACAGTAAAAAGTATAGGCTTTGTGTTGTAAAGCAGTGGGTGGCAGTAAAAGACTCAACACCACTTCAACACAAGGCCAGGCTGAATAGCAAAGGCATAGCGACACACACACACACCTCATTAGTACCAGATGTGCCTTGGCAATCAGGCTGAGAAAGCTGAGGGTGGGAAACATATGGGCACACTACAACAATGCTGAATTTTGTCTCTATGTGTGTGTGTGTGTATGTTACAGTAAAGAAACACACTATCCTAAATACCAAGGTTACAGTCGGTTTCCCACACCGAACAAAGGCGGTCGTATCTATATAGCATTAACAGCGAACTGTTAACAATGATATGCTGAAGGCTGACAGACTACAACACTTGGCCTATTGACCTAAGTTACAGTGACACTGCAGAACACAAGAGTGCTGATGTAATATTAACATGGTCGTATCATATCTGGTCAAGGCCTCAAAATACTGGGTAGTGTATCGGTGTGTGGGCCCACTAACCTGACCTGCAATGATATTACATAGGGAACTATTTTATGGCACCTGAGGCCCCATTTACACCTGGTATTAAAATGCAATCTGTATCTGGATATGCTATCCAATCACGGCCTTTGCATTTATTTACACCAGGTATTTATATGCGTTCTCACTTTCTGCATTATGTCAGATGTGGGGAGGTGGCACTGTCACCAAAAACAAACATGGCGAGCGTGAGGTCATTAGACGCAATACTGTACAGCCTGTATTTACTTTATTTGAGGAGGAAAGGTCGTCTTTTACAACTCTTTAGTAGGACAGAAGCAGAAATGATGACATGTCGTTTTTGCGGTAGTAGTGTTTGCATCTGCTGTGAACGCTGCTACAGTGACTCTTCACTATGGATGAAGGAAAGCAGCGATGACTGGTGAGAGCGGATCCTGCTGGATAAACTTCAGAGTCAGTCTTTACCCCATGGGTGGTACTTTCTCATAAAATGCAAACACACTGTATGGACTGCATTTACACCAGGCCGACTAGCTGAGATCCGATCGCAATGCGCTGGTAGAACGGATCACAATCCGATCGCAATGCATGCTGTGTGCGTTTACACCTTGCATTAGGCCTAACATGCGTTTTTCTTCATCCAGATAAGACATCCAGATACAGATCGCATTTTAACACAAGGTTTAAATGGAGTTTAAGTGAGTCATGGAAAAACCAACCAAGTCAGACATGGAGAAGCCAAAGTCCACTATCAAGCATGCAAAGTGCAGCCGTGTGTCTGAGAAGGGCGTTCAGCCATGCTAGTAGTAATAGTAGAGAGGTGGGGGTAGTAGTAGAAGTAGTATTAGTTTATTGGCTACATAGTGGGAAAGTCTCATCACTCAAACACCACAAGTGATACAAATAAATATACAGCCAAGACCCATCAGGACCCTGCTCACATAGAGAAAACGGATTCCATCAGAAACAAAGAGTAATATACAGAGAAATAACCAGTGCCTTTGCTACGGTGACCACAATAAGAAAAGGTCAGGTATTTTTCTTTGATTTTGACACCATGGACAGACAAACTCTCCATGGTGTCAAAGGGCTTTTTAGTTGGCAAGCAACCTCACCCCAAGTTTTTCAGAGGCACGTTGCCTCTGACACTGCTGCTAGCTCCCTACTGATCAACGTCTGGCTAAACAACAACACACACCAGTTGTGTAACTGCAATCCGCTATCCCCGTTAGGATAGATTTAAGAGCTTCAAGCTGCGTCGTTTCGGTGTCCAACAGACACCGGATTTTGCAAGCACTCTGGTGGGGCAAAGGAGCATTCTTTTCTTCTTTCTTTTCATAGCTGCTCTATGAAAAATACATCGATCCCTTAATTCACAAATCCCTGGCAATTCATGAGAACATTTTAGAGATTTATCAATATTTAAAGGCCCAATCCATAACCCCTGAAGGGAGGTATTTTTTCACAATCATAATATGGGATTGGAGGCATTTTCTGATTTCAAACTTAAGCTCTTGATACAAGAACATACAGTAGCTAAATTTGTGTTTTAGATATATTTTGAATGTATATTTGATTTCTGAATAATGGAGTACAGGAGAGTTGCAGCTTGATACAGCGGACTGTGCTTGGATGTGTGTGTGTGTGTGTAGATGTGCAATGGACAGAAACATGTGCAACTGTGTGTTTGAGAGTGCAAGGTTAAGTGTGTGCTACGCATCTCTCTTTGTATTTCATGACTTTGCCATGCTTTTGTAAGATTTTCTCTGAAATATACTAATAAAGTACACCTTAACATTCATAATTTCCAAATGATTTGGACTGACCGTACGATTTGCGAATATGGTGTCTCTTCAAAGCATTTCACAACTTATGCTTCTTTATCTGAAGGCTTCAACTAACACACTCAAAAATATTCCACTTGAAGCTTTCAAAATCTCACCAACAAAAGGCATGTTTTTAACGAAGAGAGAGGGAAAATATCTTGAAACACAGACCCCCTCCTGATGACTAATAAACCACATGCTGCTATCTGAGCTGCTTCTATTGTGTTTGGGGAATGAGCCAATAGACAGACAAGCTGGCTGTGATAGTTGATAATAGCCATTTGAAGGCAGATTACTAATGGAGTACGAGCATATGATTCATACACCAGACAATAAGGCTGTTGTCACTGGGGACAGGTTAGGCATTGTCACACAGCGACAACATACTGGTGTAAAATGCTGTGAAGTACACTGTTTACTGGAGACACAAGAGTAATGTACAATACACATGTGCATATACACTCACAACGCACATAATGCAGACACACACACCGATGCAAACAACATGAAGCAGGATAAAATCAGAGTGGGCGAGCTAATATCACACACAGTACACAGACACGCAACATAGGTTAGTGGGGAGAGGTAAGTGGGTTCTCATGCGTGGGTGCACAGAGCACACAGACAAAGAACACAGGAATAGCAACCATGCCCACCGTGTGTGTGTGTGTGTGTGTGTGTGTGTGTGTGTGTGTGTGTTGCAGATGTCCCTGCTGACTCATAGCCTGTTCGTTTGTCGTTCAGCTTTCACAGATTCCGCCTTTCTCCCCCTCAACGCCGCCGCCATCTCTTTTCTTTTTCTTCCTTTCTTCTTTTTCTTTCATTCTGTCCCTCCCTCGCTCCCTCTCTTCTTAAGACACCCGTCTCCTAGCAACGAAAGCTTTTTAGCTCTAAAAATAAACGGCCGAGTCACGACAAACAAGGCAAAATATGATTCGATTACAGAAACTTGCCAAGTGTTAAGAGTTTTAGGCACAAATCCAGAGAGGAACAGTGCGAAGGTGTGATATGTCTGAGGCTGTGTGACCAGCGGAGACCTGTCTCTAGAGCGATGGCTTCTCTGTCCTCGCTGTCACACTGTTTACAATGGAGAGAACACACTGCATGTTCCCGAAAGCACTGAGAGAGAAGCAAGTTTGAACGCTCAGCTCGCTGCGTGCTAAACATAGTTTAACTTCAGCAAAAGACTGACATGCTTCAAACAAGTTTTCAGTAATCGCTTAGTAACAGCAGGAGCAATGGCACTTTGCACAAGTATCTGTGCAGCGCTACTGGCTAAAAAAAATAAAAAAAATAAAAGAGGTGTGCCTTGGTGGACAGAAGGCCTCAGTAGTAGGCTTACAGCACATGAAAGCATCGAGGCAAATACCAAGTTAACTTAATAATCACACTCAAATTCAATTTGCTTGGCTTCTGAAGACAGACAGACGAGGTTCGCTCAATCGCATTCAGGGTCATTTTTTGAATTGATTAAGAGGCAGATCAACGTGCTGATAGAGAGACGGACTAGGCAGACAGATACAGAAAGTCAGACAGACACATACAGAAAGTCAGACAGAAAGACAGACAGATACAGAAAGTCAGACAGAAAGACAGACAGATACAGAAAGTCAGACAGAAAGACAGACACATACAGGAAAGTCAGACAGAAAGACAGACAGATACAGAAAGTCAGACAGAAAGACAGACAGATACAGAAAGTCAGACATGCAGGCAGACAGACAGATACAGAAAGTCAGACAGCAGGGCCGACAGTCAGACATGCAGGCAGATGCACAAGTGTGGTCCGGTTGGATCTGCATCTGTTACAGCTGGTGATTCATGTAATGTGAGTAAAAGATATGGACAGAGTGAGAGTTAGAGAGAGAGAGAAAGAGAGAGAGAGAGACACTGGGACAGCAATGGAGCGGGAATGAATCACTATCAGCTCACAGATGTAGCTTGAGCAGTGTGAGGAACCAGCGATCAAACTTAGGTGTCAAACACAACCTATCATTAAACTGGAAGAGAGCTACAGTGTTTGGCCTTGTGAGACTCAGACAAGGAGGCAGGTAAACCTATCCAGTTCAGCCTAAATTTTACAATATGTTTACACTGTAAGCAACTCGTCGCTGGAGGCCAATACATTTTCTACGGCCTGAGATCCAGTTGGCCAGTGAGACCGCAGTCGCCCTCGTTTCCTTGAGAGGAAAAACTGTCCGGTACTGAACTTTGCTTGTCTGCGGCCAATCATATGTCAGCGCTGATTAATTTAGAGGTCTGGATGCAGAGCTGCAAGTCAGGAAAAGATGAAGACAAATGAACCTGGTGGCCAACGTGCGATCTGGCCAGTTTTACTCCAGACAGGAAGAATTTTCGATTGTCGGGCGGAGGTGAAACACGCCATTTCAAGCCTCGCTGGATCCTATATATAGCCAATTACAGGCTACAAAAACTCATTTACTATTAGCCTGCAGTCCCAAGCCACCTGCATTCTCCTTTTCCAAAAGAAACACAGGATCTGTGGAGCAGTGGGTGGGGGGGGGTAGGAGGGGGTGGTGTGGGGGGTTCAACACACACACTCTGCTTTTCTCAGGACTCTGACGTCACCGCGGTCAGAATAGTGTTCTTAATAACAGATAGCCATCATTGGGGCATTGTCCAGGATGCCTGCAGCCACTGAGACTAAACACAAACCTCCTTCACTCCGTCTCTCGCTCTCCCCAACAAGTTTCTTTTTACACGCCGTTCCCTCTATCCATCTATCCCTCCATTTATTTTTCCCTCCCTTCCTCCTATTCTTCGGTGGGTCTATATTTAGCCGCTGGAAAAGGTCGGCCCTGTGTCTGTCTGCAGGCTAATGCTTCTGGGGCATGGAGACAGATCCAGAGAGGTAACAGGCTGGGCTAAATGGCCGCGGGCCGGCTGACTACTGAAATCTGGTCGGGGCTTATCAGGGATGGGATCGGGACAACACAGAAAGGCAGGAAACAAACGGGTACAGAGCAGGAAAAGGGGAATCTCCGCTGGGAGTGAATGGGACTGGTGTGTCCAAAAAGGACTGCAGTTCTGCAAATAAAAAACAACTGGAAAAAAATCACTTCAGTGTTCCCACACTCACATGGACATCAAATTCAAGGCCTTATCAATGACTTTCCAGGTCTTGTTTGGTTAAATTCAAGGATTAAAAATTGGCAGTGACAAAACTGGCATGGCACTGGTCAAAATTAGACAAATCAGAGGCTTATGTTTTTACTCATGATCATGTCAAATCAAGAAATCATGGTGAAATCCTTCATTTTAAAACTGAACACTGCTGCTATATCAACGCAAGTCTCCATCAAAGGGTTTTCTTCATTTGAGGTGATCCTCGGACAGAAAGAGGTCCATCGTCAAGACGATCCAGTCATTTTTCAAAAACGTTTTTTTTTGTCAAATCCGAACTTTAAAATGGATTTTCAAGGACTGTGGGAAACCAGTCATATCTTTGCTTCTGTTGTCGATGGAACGCAACACCTCGCAACACACAACACATTACAACACGACACGTCTGATAAGTGAAGTGATTCTCAGTGGGGTGATGATCACAGAGAGAGAAGTCCAACGCTTGTCTGACACATCTTAACAAGCCAATCTGGTTCCCAACACTATCTCACAATCAGTCAAGGTGAAGGGTCATGGGAGCAATACACGTCATCAGCAGGGCTAAAAAGGACACATTTTGATGTCAAGTAGATTATTCAACTTGAACTGGTTGTGGTAAAGGGAACACACTTTTACTATAAGAATGAAAAGGGACATAAATTATGTAATATTCAGGAATGAGACCCCATAAATGGAGAACATAAAAAGTTATAATGGGGGTGAAAGCCAGAAAATGGTGAATCCACATGAGAAAGAAGTTCTCAGAGTTGTGTGTCCAAACACTTAAAAAATCCCACGCTGGATTTATGAAATAATCGGTTAAAAGCAGAAGGGCGACAAACAGGGGAATGCCATTTCATTATCAGGACTGAGATCAGGAACACAAAATAAGCAGGAAAATGGTCATTTACTATTAAAAATGAATGGGGGAGTTGTGTGTCCAAAGAAAAAATCCCCTCATTTATGACAATAATGAAATGGACAGTTAACAGCAGAATGGCAACAGTTGCTTTACTATCAGGGAGGAGAGCAAATCTGTTCTCTTAGATTAACTAGTTTTTAGCTGACTATTTTTTAGCTGAAATAAAAATCCTGTTTATTTTGTTATATTGCGATCATGGTTATTAATCCCGATTCTTATTCTTAAGGATTTGAGGAAAACTTTACACTTTTTTTACACTTATATCAACATTTTAACTAGTTTCAACTACAGCAGACTTTCTAAACAAAATGAAACGTTTCAATATTGTTAACACGAACAGTTTTAAATAAACTACAATCGCGATATAAGATTGTGTGTTAATCATGCAGCCCTAGTTGACAGAGTTTTCCCTGCTTCAAAATCTACTCCTCTACAACAGCAGAATTACAACAAACAGGCCAACGCTGCTGTATGAAGGAGTCCTGAGCGCAGCGCCTCAAACTACTGTTTTAAAACCCTCTTTGAGCTGATCTCATAATTACTGTTAAAGGATGGAGTTCAGAGTCGCGGAGCCAGCGGCTTAAAGCCAGGAGGAGACGAGCAGAGCAGACGGGACGAAGGGGAAATCAGGTGGAAAAGAGTGGAGAGAGGAGAAAAGAGGAAGAGGGGGAGAAGGAGAAGGAGAAGAAGAGACACACTCCAGCGGAGATCAAAAGGAAAGGAGGACGGCCGTCTGCAGGTGCACAGCGTGAACCCTCACCTCGGCTCTCACATGATCCCTCCATTACATAAGGCTTACAGACAGACAGATAGACAGAGGAAGGAGGGGAGACAGGGTGAGTGTGAGGGAGAGAGACACCAAGTGAAAGAGACAGAAAGAGAAAAAGAGAGAGAGAGAGAGAGATACAGACAGAAATACAGAGACTGGGGGGAGAAAATGAGTTCCTGACAAAGTAGAAGGTTGAACTTAACTTGTGAAGAATAGAGAGGAGGTGAAAGTGGAACAGAAAGGTAAAAAGAAAGAACAAATTGTCAGATTCTTAGACTGGAGGAAGAGGAAAGGAGTGTAGGTTAAAGTGTATGTGTGTGTATGTGTGTGTGTGTGTGTTCATTTCCTAACAGAGTGAGTCAGAGAGACAAAGAGACTGACAGAAAATGGGAGGCCAAAAGAGCAAGAGAAAGAAATATTGAGACTAAGAGAGAAAGACAGAAGGAGACAGAGAAAAAGAAACTGTGCGTGTATGTGTGTGTGTGTGTGTGTGTGTGTGTGTGGTTTCACTGGGGGAACTGAGAATTGTAAGGATAGAGGCAGGAAGACAGCCTGGTTTAACAGCAATGGCAGAAACTAAGACAAAATAAAGACAAAATATGTTTTTTATACAAAATATGTTCATTCTACCAGTCGGCATAAGGCATAAATACACTCTGTTAGTGCAGGCGATTTTATATTAGTAACTTATGTACAAAAAAAGCATAACCAAGCTTCCACACACCTGCCATAGGCAAATCACGAGACTAGTAGCTAGACGATCCATCTATAAGCTGAACTACGGAGAGAAGTTGGCCGATTTCGACAGCAATCTGTGTTTGGTTAGCAATAACTCTTTTTGTTGGCCAGGAATAGTTGGCAACAGCTTAACTTTTGGGTTAAATGGCTTGTCAGCAGTGATTAAGTGTTAAGGTTTGTTGATATTAGCTAAATTTGTGCAGATAATGAAAATTTATGTTAGATTTGACAGCAAAGACGATTTGGTAACACCACTGATGCTGTAACTAGCCATCCATGAGCTAGCAACGCATGGCTTAAATCAGCCCATGGGCTGTCCGGGGATGATGTGGTTGCTTTCTATCTCGGTGCACAAACATCCATCTTCCAAATAGCGTGTGCTGTGAATGATGCTTCCCATACACCGCGAGTAATCCAAGCTAAACAAATTCTCATCATTTGCTTTGAGAAGTTTTTGAGGATAAACAGCTGCAATGCTGTGTTTTGAAGTCTGCAGAAAAGAGTTAAGACACAGAACAGCAAGTAGGGAGTTTGACTGTTTCTCATAGCAGTGAAGCCTTGGACTGCATAGTGAAGCCTTTAAGTGCATAAACCATCTTTGCTACAGCTGAGACAGCTAAACTAGTCTAATCTGTGACACGGCGGCCGCCCAAACCTGGCCAGACAGAAACCTGTCGCGTCCCGGGGAACTCTGCAGCGCGTTGCAGGCAGCCAAGGCTGTGATTAAGCCAGACCAGGCTCGATGTGTGTGTGTGTGCACGCAAGTCGGTTATTATGCTCTGCTATGAGGAGAAGCTCCTGTTGCATTCAGCAAGCCCCTCAGGGTTGAATGGCTGATAAAGGATGACTGAACCATGTCACCATGATCTACCATGGCCATGATCCACCATGACATACCATTTGGTGGATGCACCTTACAATATCAATGCATACAGTTTAGGTGTTGGTGGCCCCAGTGAGAACATCCCTAACCCTGGCAGTGTTGGTAACATGCTCTTCACACTCAGCTACAGAGGGAATGGAAGCCCTGCCACCATGTGTACAAGACAAGACAAAAAGGCAGGAACTAACAGATTAAAAGCAGGAAAATAGGAAATCTCCACTAGAAAAGGAGTGTTGTGTTAATGAAAAATAAAATCTTAAACAATCGCATCACTGATGATCTCAGAGCCCAAACTTCTATCAGCACTCCTAATCTGCAGCGCTTGCTGAAAAGCAGCCAAGGTTGGAGACTTATCAGTTTCAGGCCTATATTCCCAGAGAGGAAAAAAACACACACACACACACACACACACACACACACACACACACACAGTGTGAGTGTGTGTTTGAAACTCGCCTGAGCATGCCTTCCTTCCAGAAAATGACAGCCCTGTAAAACATTCAGCTGTAATGAGCTCCTGGCTACCTGACTGGCTGACTGAATAACTCAAGCTTACTTCCTATAGCCTAGTCAGGATGGGAATTTGGTTTGAAGGATCGGTGTGTGTGTGTGTGTGTGTATGTGTGACAGAGAGACAGGAAGGAGGGAGAGAGAGACAGAGAGAGACAGACAGAGAGAGACAGAGAGAAAGAGAAAAAGAGAAAAGGAGAGAGATCATGTTTCTATCCAGGTGCATCGAGGCAGCATTGATTCAGCTGGTCTAGCTGGTCTGTCTGTTGCACAGCAACACACACACACACACACACACACACACACACGATTACTTTTAGATCTTCATAATGAATTGTTGTCTGTTCGTTCAACTGCAGGTAATAAGGCGCTGAGGCTGACGCCCATCAGACTGAAGCCAACCAGTGACAAACGCAACACAGCAGCCAGCTCAGCAGTCAGGCAGTAAATCAAGAGGCTTGGCTGCTTAATAACATCAAACTGGGCAGCAGGGTGGCAGTAATAATAATATGTGTATTTTTCTAAACCCAGTGCAGAAATATTACATTTACTGTCTATTACCATCGTAAATATAAAAAGTATGCTTTTATTTTGAAGGTAAACCCACTTTACATCCGGTCTTATTCTGTCCTTCTCTGGCTGGTTTGACGCAGCTACTTTGAAGCACAACTCTGTTTAACTAAAGCAACACAAATGAAACCGTTTATGCAAAGTTGGCTACTTGACAAATGTATTTACCAAACATACTGACATGTACAAAATTTGGTCGGTGAGAGAGTACCAGTGTCAGTTTTGGTACAATTTCAGAATATCGCCCAGCGTTAAAAGAGGGCATTTCTCCTTTTGGGGATCAATAGTGTCACAAATCACAAAACAAAAACAAAAACCAAAAGAAAATAGGAATCACATCTCTGTTGTATGGTTATTGGGCTGCTCCTTCCTCTGTATTCATTCAGCAATGGTACATCAACACAGCAAGAACACTAGCACCACTGCAGGAGAAAATGTGACGTGAAAGTTAGACAGTATAGTTTAGTTTCCCTTCCCTTAAAAACACAAAAAAGTATCGTCCTGGTGCTTAGAATCACTGCATAGCCTGAAGAACGAGGCACTTGTTGCTAGTGACAGTAAACAGTGAATGAACAGAGACAGATAGAGGCCGCTGTGGGACTGGAGTGATTGGCAGAGCGGTGGTTGGAGAGGGGACTTCAGAGTGGGGGAGAGAGAGAAGATAAATTTCTGCTTTTAAATCTGGCTTCTGTGTTGTGGTCTGCTCGCCAGACTACTTTCATTTTCCTCCAAACACACACACACACACACACACACACACGGTGGCCAGGCCAACAACGATAACTTGGTGACTTCAACTGTTGGATTAAGCCATGTGAACATTAGTGTGCGCACACACACACACACACACACACTAGTGTCACCACAGCCCAGAATAGGTCCGTAGCTCCAAATCCAGGGAACTAGATGAGTGAGTCAGTCTCGTACTCCCTGCCAATCACATTTCATCTCCTCCTTTCGCCTTCCCTCTCCTTCTCTCCCCTAATGCAGCTTTCCTTTCAGCATCTTTCCACACAGACAAGGAGGCTCCGCTGCCTATTACCACTAGTAGGACAACCAGCTCAACATGCAGGAGGTTCCCCCAGGGATGTGACTGTGACATGACAAAAAAAAATCTGAAATTAATAATGTGGAAAAAAGCAAGAAAACTGGCATTTCTATTGGAAATGAACGGTAATTGTATGTAACTCACCGTTACTCACATCATGGGCAGCAGGGTGACTTAGCAGTTAAAGAGACTGTCATGTAGCCTAACCAGAAGATAACAAGTGCAGGAATTTGAAGATTTGTACACCGATTAACAATGAGATCCCAACTATCTCCAAATGTCATCTGCAGGTTTTTCTTTCCCTCATACAGAGCGGATCAGTTTCACCACACCCTTGGTTTGGAAAGGAAACAAATAGCTATGGCAACTGGCCAGCTAAGATCACAGCTCGAGGAACAACTAGTTCGTTCATTGCTGGGCGATGTACTCATCAATAGTAAAAAATACCAGACAGTTCAACTCAATTTAGCAAACATAGAGAGTGAAAGTGGCATCAATTATATCTGCATTTGATGCCTTTCTATCTTTACACGAGCCAATCGTTTAATTCAGACTAATAAGCAGTGACATTAGTTGCAATTCCCTTCCCTACTTTCAACTTCTCTATGTTGATTTTTTTCCAACACTCTGTTTTGGCACCTTTCTATCATACATGATCATTCTAGTTTCACAGGAATATACACCGGTGGTTGCTCAAAATGTTGGAGATCTAGGACTATAAGCTTCTTGCACTGTTACACTGACTGCAAGCGGCTCTGGATGAGAGCGTCCGTTAAAATGCCTAAAATGTAAAAGAGTGAGAAGGGGACTTTCTACATGTGTCATGTCTTGGTGTGTTAGTCAGTCTTTCCTTATTGGCAGAGCCACGGCGGTCTTAATTCCTTAGTCTATTGCATTAAAGCTGGATCTTCCAGTCTCTAGACTGAGTGGCTCGCTCCCTGTGTAAAAACATTAAAGACAGAGGCACGACGGCGTCACCGCAGGGAGATGGCAGCCCAAATGAGCACGCTCGCTAGCTAGCTGCAGCGAGAAAATTAAAAGAGTGTGTGTGTGTGTGTGTGTGTTAATGCAACACAGACATCACCCATTTTCATGGCATGTGGGGGGCCCCCTAATAAAGTGTGCCTGCTATGTGTGTGTGTGTGTGGCAGAGAGTGGGGGAGATGAGTGAGTGAGTGAGTGAGCGCATAACTGACTTTCAAGTTTCAGTAAAACAGAGGCCCAACTCAAACTATGGATAGGGACACCAAATGGGTCACAAACCTACTGAATGAGGGCTGAGATAGTCAACTCTTTCAGCTCAATAAATTCAAGATGTAATGGGAGACTGCTATTCAATGGTTAAAGATAAAGCATTCCTGCTCTATCAGTTCATTCATTACTATTATTTAATTCATCAAGTCATTCAAGCAAGTTACATAAATCTTTTCAATTGCTAGGATTTTTAAGAATCCAACTTTAAATTGATGTAGTGAAGGACAATGGTTGAGTGTGTGTGTGTGGAGGGGGTGATAAAGGAAGGACACAGAGAGGGAGAGAAAGCAGACCAACTTTATGGCCTGCTGATGGTGTTGACCTGGTCAAATGGTGCCATTCTTATCACCAATGCAATTTATGGCCTCGCTTTGAAGCGATTTACCAGACAAATCTAAATCCTACATGAAATCTAATGGAGATTCTACAACTGTTCAAAGTTAATCTCAACGCTTAAGATGCGTAAACCTACTTGTGAAATTATATAAATAAAGACTAAATTTGGTTTCTAATCTATTTCACATATAGAGCACCCGATAAGAATTACATTAGGCTGGGAACCCCATTCTGGGAAGATTTTTTGCTGTTGGGTCAACTCAAGTCAAATTCTATGAAGGTAAATAGTAAAATATAAACTATGCACAGGGATGTAAGTTGATTGCGCAGCGACGTGCTCAGAAACTAGTGTCCGAAATTAACTTTTCGGCTCACCTGCTGTCAAGGATTGGAACCAAAAAAAATATATACCTGCCAAGAATTATTTTTACTGGCCAAAGTACTTTAAATAGGCTACATTGTTCAAACAATTATGTCACTCGCATAACCGAGGCATTTAAATGTTATCGTCTCAGAAAGTTACCGGCCGGTGTGGCAGGTAACCAATACTGACTGTAGAGCAGCGTAACAGGAAGCCAATCAGGAGCCTGTTAAATGCAGAGCCGTTGTTTTGCTTTGATTTTATTGGCTCACGGTCAGAGAGTGTACGGAGGCCAGGAGGGACAAAGTTTAAGAACAGGCGAAGAGCAAAGACTGTAGCTAGAAGAGAGCTGTATGTAGAACAAAAAAAGAAAAAAAAACATGAAATCCTGAGACTAATAATAGTGATCATACTATCTTGCAAAATAACCAGGATTATCATTTTAGCTATCTTCGTGTAACTGTAACTGATCCCATTTGATGACCAGGCTGAAACAGACTTTGTCATTATGTTGTAACCTGTAAAACTCCCCTCCACCTCCTCAGCTCCTCTATCGCCCCTCTCCTCCTCTGCTCATCGACTCATCCCTGCTTTGATCTGCCCGGAGGTGAGATATCTGCTGTGGCCTGTCAGCTGTGTGTTAGTAGGTGTGTGTGGGTGTGTGAGAGAGAGAAAGAGAGAGCGTACATGTTTGTTAGGGGGGGCGGGGGGGGACTCCCCTGAACCACTGCCTGCCTGTCTGAGTGGGTGTGTGAGAGAGAAAGGGTGCAAGTGTGTGATTCAGGGTGGAGGTGTGTGTGAGGGAAAGAGAGAAAGAGAGTGTGTGTGTGGGGGTGTGTGTGTGTGTGGCAGGGGTGTGAATAAAGCTCTCCATTTTATTGTTGTCTGTCTGTCTTCTCAAGTTTTTTGCCTTTTCTGTTCAAGGAGACATGCTGGACTGGAATACACCGCTAACACAAACATTATCTTTTTGAAGTACGAAATACGCACATACACACTTATTGCTCTGTTTCTCTTGTCACACACACACACACACACACACACACACACACTCATTCCCTCAAATATAGACACACCACACACACAGATAGCCGCACAGACCCTGGGCAAGTTGTGACAGCCAAGAGAGAGAGAAAACCACAGGGTTCCCACCAGACCGATGACTGGAACAGACAAAACAGACAGCAAGACAGACCGAGTCCGTCTCTCTCTCTCTCTTCATTCCCTCGACCCCCAACAGGTTTTCTCTGCTCTGAAGGTCCCAGACAAGACAACCGCCGCCCGCAGAGTCAGCGAAACCTTCTCTCCTAGCTCACTTTGCCAAAACAGTACATCATTTACCTTTACATTTTTCATTTAAAGGCATTTAGCCGACTGACACTCTCGCCGGGATAGACCCTAGAATGAGCGAGTTGTAGTGACGCTGGGCACATGTTGGCTGTTGCGGGGATCAAACTTGTGACTTTTTTGTTACAGGACGGTGTCTATAACCTCTAGGCCATCCAGCTGCCTCCTAAAAAACAGCCATCATCAACCACGTCTATACACGATCTATCCCCAGGCATTAGACAGAGCCACAGACCACACATTCACCAAGTACAAAAATGCAGAGTAGCCTAATTTATGTGTGTGGCATTGGTTCGGAGACATTATTATACTTTATGAAGACACTTCAAGTCTTCAGGCTCACAGTGCATACAAGGACACGGGTTCAGCGTAAAGAATTTCTACTTGCCCTTAGTAGCCGGCCCAGCAGACAAAAAGACAACCACTTTTCATGTATTTAAGTAATTTATTACTGTTAAATGTATGATACTGGCTGTTCTTAAGGAAAATTGACAGAAAAATGAGAACAAAAAATAATTGACTGACTGAATAAATTTGAAATGTATGATTTTAACAAAGTATAAATTGGCCCTTGCTGCACTCATTGTATTCATGGATGAGCCCATATGACTAACTGTTAGAGGCTTTTCTGTAAGTGTAACCAGCAGTAAAACCCAGAGGGGAAATTCATTCAAGGCTGGTGAGTCTCTCCATTCATTTCATTCATCTTGCCAGCACATTAATGGGACCTGATGAGGGGTTGTCAACCACCCGCTCTGCCAACATACAAGTTAGGTGCTGCTGCCTGTTGTCGTGGGCATAAAAATGAATCGGCTACATCGGCTTCTCAGAAATCGCTGACTAAAAAGTACAAACAGTATGGGATTGATTCATCATTTTCACCTGGAGGAAACTACTACGAATACTTTAAGTTTTGTGACTGAAAGTAGCCGAGGCCGTGCCTGCTCCACACGACTCTGACTATCTGAGATGTCCAATCTGGTTGGTTAGAAAAAGCACAAAAGGGAGGAGAGTGGGCCAATGGCAAAGCTGAGAGGCCAAGATCATCACAGGGTGAAAAATATTTTTTTTTCCCTGGGCAGAGAACCCAACTGGGCCCATGTCTGACCAATCAACTGGCCCAAGTCAACATTTGGCCCTGAGCCATCAGGCAATCCATAATATCGAACGCAGGAACTTACATACGTACAAGACAGCGTAAACTACATTCAGCATTAAATTTCTATGAATGTTTAAAGGCTGCACGGCTCACAGTATAGCTGCGAAAATGCTCTTAGCTTGCAAGTGAGGTTTAGGTGGCAACATAGCCGGCAGGGTTGGTTTTGTATAGGAATTTGTGGTTAGAAATGCATCTAGAATCATATTTGCGAGAAAACAGAAGGCTAACAGAAACCTGTTAGAGGTGTTTACCAGGGAAAGGGTATGCAGCATTTACACAGCATTTCTAAACTTTGGACATTTCACATTTTCAATCCGGCAGTGTGGGGAAAAACGCATGTGGGTCGCCAACAAGTGTATGGGTAGGAAAAGTCTGGGTTGTCCAAACAGCCACTTTCTCGCTCTCTGCAACCTGTAGGCTTTCCCTCAGTAACTCCAGAGGTGGTGCCCTATAGGAAAATTACCAACTTATTTTGCCTCATTTCTTTGTATTTGGTTTCTAAATGAGCTACCTTTTTTCTTGTTGAAGACTTCCTAATTGCTTGTGAATGCCACTGTGGGATCTTGGGAGTTTTCAATCCTCCCATTTCATTTCTAAAGCCCATTCCAGCCTAGATGTTGCCACCTAGGTCTCTCTAATTGCCAGAAAATAACCTGGCATGCTAACTCTAACCACCCTTCTTAGCTAAAACAAGACGCCCCAAAACACACATATGGCATTTGGTGGACACTTTTGCGTTGACAGCAACATGAGTATAACTGCTTTAGCATTGGCGGGGGCTAGTGGGAACGAAATCCCTAACCTTGGCAGTGCTATACAGAGCTAAACACGACCACACCTAGTCTGTCCCCTTGTTCTCTCGACAGTGTCTCTCCAAGGTAGCGGGCAGACACAGAGACACACCGTCCTGGTAGAGACCAAACCCCACCTTACCAAATCCTTCTGACCATAAACGAAGCCAAAACAGCCACTCATTCTCCACTCACCAGAGAAGACAGCCATAATACACGGTGCCACTCTCCCCACATCTCTTAGTGTGGTTGAATCCAGCCAAAACAGCCACAGACAGAGCACAGTCCTGCCTACACCTTCTGTCTCTCTCTGCCTGGTTCAATACTTCAACCTCCAAAACGGCTCCAAGGGCAAACGGTGTGGGAAACTGTCAGTCTACATTTTTCCATGAACAAAAAGGCTTTAAACACCTCACTGAGAAGGCTTTATGTGATGGATCTACTAGACCACATAGTTCAGAACATGGCTTTCCACAACATTTTACCACTAAAAATATAACAAAAAGGTGTCTGGAAGACTAAATGTGAAAGCACAAAGTCATTCTAGTTAAAGCGCCGTCAAACCTTAGAGCAAACTGAACTAAATGAAAGGAGAAGGCAAGTTTATGCAAAGGGGATTCGTCGGTGTGTGACCCAACCGATGCTACGGCCGGAAGCCCGGTATCCTGTCAGGTGTTGCAGAGATATCGATCCCCCTGCAGATGCTTTCCTTATCTGCTCAGTGGAGCGAGTCGTTGGTTCCACTCGGCTTCCTCTGTCCTTTGATCTGCCCTGCTGGAGGTCCACAGCCACGGAGACAACACAGATACACTCAATCATAAATACTCACAGGTACAAGCAAGCAGGCAGGCTGACAGACAAGCAGGGCAGAACAAACAAAGACATTTTGTGGACGATGAGCACATTCTTTGCACGTTTGCACCGAAAACTGCTGTTTCCCTTACAAATGACAGTGCGCGGGATAAAGTAGACGCCGGCACTTTGTCTAAGCCTAACCTGTATTTCTGCTGCTCGGAGATCCAAACCTGAATTCCTCATAGCAAAATTACATGGAAGCATATGCCTCAGGAACACCTAGGCTCCACGAGGCTCTTAACACCAGACTTTCCCAACCTCAGGCTGAGTAAGGGAAAAACTTAATACCTCTGAGATGCTACACAACAACCGCCGTAGTTCCCTTAGGCAAGACACTTCAAACCCCAAGAGCTTTGATTGTGCCTGCTATACGGCTGAAGCTGTAAAGATGTTTGTGTCTAGCAGGGAGGATATAAGTCAGCAAAATCAACAAGCTTCATGTTTGTGTATAATAATAAAGATTGATTCAACTTACTCTGTTGGTGTTTACAGCATATGGCTCTGTCATAGAGTAAATATCATTGTTTTTGAATTCTGGACCAATATGAATTTCCTGATGCCAAAATCATTCCATGCACCATACATTCATTGGGCTACAGGAAAACCTAAAATCCTGACAAAAGAGGTGGAGTTTGAGACATTTTCAGAAGTTCTAAATTAAACTCGCACTTGCTTTGATCTGTATTTGAAGGGTTTAATTCCAAAATTAGATATGTTACTTGTGTAAAAGTGAAAGCTTCACTTACAAAATATTCAATAGCACCAAATTAAAACAAATGATGCAACTTTTTTAAAGGACAGCCAGCAACTTAACTCCCCAGTTTGCTTAATAATGCTTTTACAGATTGGATCCTCTAGATTTCAGAAATACTGGATGATGAACTTCAGGTAGCAAAAACTTTCCAAAATCGATATATAGCATTTTGGAATAGAAGTCTTCATTTATGTCCTTTGGGGTGCTGTAAAGCAGTCTTCGGAGAACCTGGTTGTTGAAAGTGCTTTATGAATAAATTTGACTTGAAAATTTTAAATAAATGTTGGATGTCTACCTACACCCAACTCTCAATCTGCTTTCCTATGCGTGAGGCCCTGGTGTTTATTTGGCAAACATGGCTCGGCTCGGGCAACCGGTTGTCTATTCTCTTAGTTTTGCATGGGTCACCAGAGCCACTGCACACACACACACACACACACAAACACTTCCAGGAAAAGAGGCCATCCGCAGCATTGAGAGACGATAGCGGCAGCACAGACCGGGGTCGTGGATCAAACGGTCACGGCTGCTGTCTGAAAGGCAGCGGCTTGACGACTCACCAGAGAAATGCTGACGTCACTCCACAGTAGTTTTTCCAGGCTTTGATTGCCTGGTCTCCGTTCACTAGGTATCAGGAATGCGATCAGGTCAACGCAAAAAAAGGGGGGCAAGTCATTATGGGAGGAAAACCAGGGGAAAGCTATATCCTGTGAATAGCACTGTCTTTTATGTATTTTGTTTTGTTATGGCGTTTTGTCCTGTGTTGTGTCCTGAGTTTTGTTGTGATTTAGTATCTGTATTCCAATTCTGCCGTGATTTTTACCGTCTTGATTCATTTTGGTTGGTTGTTTTTTTTTTTTTATCCCACTTACAGAATCTATTTTTTCTTTAGTTATCTTTCCCTTCTTTTCTGATCTTTTGTAGTGTAAATAAATGAGCTCAACAAAGTTAAAGAGAAGCAGTGTGTCCAAAAACACCAAGACAAACCAAGAAAAACCACATCCCTGTACATCTGTCGCCAGCACCTCTTCTCAAAACCTTCCTCGACACAAACAACTTGGCCTCAACTTGTAGTGGAGCTGTGCTGTCTCTGCTGCTGGTGCCGACAGTATAATTTCGGTATATTGGTGGGACAGCGACACAACAGACTTTCCCAAAGGAAACTAACAATGCCTTTTTTTCCTCTAAATTAGCTCTCTGTTCATTAGCTCCGGGCTTATCCTCAGTCTAACCAGCGCTATTACGGCTATTTGGATTTGCATGAAGACGTCTAGCTGTTCTTCCTGTAATTACAACGGGCTGACTCAACTGCCCACAACCAAATGGTCTTCCTCAAGGGCAATTTGGTCTCGCTGGTAAAAGTCAAACAGTCACTTTGTTGTGAATACAGCCTGACCACATCAGTGTCAGGTAGAGCCGCACAATGACTGACATATGGGCACACACATGCACACACACACACAGAGTCATAAACAGCAGCCATGCCCTAACCAGGCTTAACACCGGCTAATTGCTCATGTATGGCTCCTTTCACTCCACGCACACACACACACACTGCATCTTTGGCTCTTTCCAACACACACTCACACACACACAGAGTGCAACAAAGCGTGCTGGCCCGCTGGCTGGGCCGTCTACAGCTGTGACGTCTCACATGTGGCGCGTTGTTGATATAAGGAGTAACACAAGTGGAAAATTGGAGCTGGTGGGGCCAGACTGCTCACTTCCTGGTAGGAAGAGAGTGGAGGTTGACCCATATATATATATAAAATAGGCATTGGGCTCACTGACGGCCACGGGAAACGCAGACAAAAGGTCTGTGTAGCTCTGTGCAGAACAGAATGAGGATATAGATCAGGGTTCCCCAACCTATGGCATGGAGCCCTATGTGGGGTCTATTGATGTTAGCACTGGCCTCCTTGAAAAAATTCCCTAATCACACTAAAATGACTTCATTTGTTTTGAAATGAATAACTGCAGCCAACAGGTGTACAAAAATTACCGTAAACGCCATACAACTGCCATAAGAAATGTCCCTGACCAGCTTCAAAGAGCGGCTCGGTTTCTGTCCCCAATAGAATTCAAACACTATTTTTGCTCTTTAGGCCTTCTCTAGACGCAGCACAACATGAATGCACTATTTTCATGTGCGGCAAATGTCACAGGAATTTTATAAATTCAGTGTGGGGTCATCTGGCAGCAGGGTGGCATAGTAAGTCGGGAAGCCTTGGTTTCAACCCCCCATCAAGCAGCCAATCTGCTGAAGTGTCTTTGATAGGGGTGTCGCGATTCTCCAAATCCACGATTCGATTTGACTTTAGATTTTAAGGCCACGATTCGATTTTCGATTTAAACATTTTTTTTTCAGCACTGATGGCTATGCCATTGTTAGACTATCAAGGCTTGATTTGTAAAGATCAACAGATCATTGGTTTTATGCCCTGACAACTGTCATTTACATTTTCTTCTTTAAAAAGATGGTATCAAGTGTGATATAACTGCCATATTTTTTTTGGAATGTACCACACTATGGCCATATGGTCAGAGTTTTTCCATTTAAAAAAACACAACTTTCCCTTTAATTTGGTACGAAATACATGGCAAGGCGATTCAGGGCGTCTCCTCACTTCAGTGTCAACATTCACAGTATGACAACAAAACAGATCCTTCCTATCTTGGCTAACGATAAGCTTTCAAAATACATACAAAACCTCCAGCGCTGCAACCCACAGTAATAAGATCAGACAATAATAGTCGCCAAACAAATATGGAAAAAGTCACTTGAAGTCAACTTGAAGTATATATAAAACAAAGCTGATAACTTGATTTTCAGTTTTTGGTATATTTTAAACGATTTAAAAATGACGGGCGCTCTTGGGCGCTATAGTGAAATATAGAACGGGCGCTCTCTAGCAGCTACGCTGTGTCGCCATTGAAATGTTTTTTCTTCTTCAGACGCGTGCAAGTAGGCAGGGGTGGAGAGAAAAAAATACTGGGAGAATCGCGAACTCGCTTGTGATTTCGAAGGTCGAAATTGAACGCTCATTTCGATCGATTTTCGATTTAGAATCTTTGAGCAAGACACTGAATCCCTGCCAGCTACAGCGATGCTGTTCTGCAGCTGAACCTGACCTCTGACCTCTCTGTGGAGGGGGGCAAGAGAAAAGAGAATTTCTCCTTGGAATCAGCAGAACATCACAAACAATTTTAGGAATTTGAAATACTGGGATGTCATCTGGGCAAATCAAAAACGTTGGAAATAACAGGCAGAAAAAAGGCGTCCTGGTGGCTTTGCTGCGTATCATCACCTCCGTCTCCCTCCCATTTTTCCTGACTCTCTCAAATGTACACTAATAAAACAGAAATGTCATTAGAAAATAATTTTGAATAAAAGGAAGAATAACCAAACAAGAAACAAATGGAAGTTGGTGTGTGCCACACGAGCAATCCTATAAAAACAAACTCCTGAAATCTTGATGGTTAAATGTCTAAAACAGCCCAGCAGCCACAGTGACAAACGCCCCAGACACCTCAAAGCTGAATGTAGGCCTAACAGCGAAACTAAAGCACAAAATCATTTATAAATAGACAAAGGGGGCTATCCTCTGCTGTGCGGCACATGGACAAAACAAGGCTGTCTACTTTTAAAAACCAAACGGAAGTGCAGCATAACCTTGCAAATCTGATCCCCTGGAGAATGGAGGTCATTAGGAGAGAATACAATGTTCAGATGTCTGAAATAGGCCACACTGACATGTTAGACTAAGTGGTGCTCTAAATATGAAACGGCCATGTGTGCATATTCAGATTCTCACAAAACAGCATTTTTAGAGATTATGGTCTCACTGCACAAAGATGAAACTGTGTCCTACAGTAAAAACTTTTCTTTGAATGGATAAATCCCATAGAAAAATAATTCTTAGTCTAGCATTGGGTGTAAATCAGGACCGTTCACTCGCCCCTGTGCCTGTTTGGTGTTATCTGGATCATAAACTCCATGGTTAGGATTAAAAAGGTTGTTTTATGGGTCGTGGTGTACAAATCTAATGGGCACACTTACAGTGGGCGTAGTATTTTGGGGCCACGCACCCCATAAGGATCTGCAGAACAAACCATAAAACTGCCAACAATCTGATTTTTGCCCATTTAAACACATTTTAATATTGTATTTTTCTCAGACACAAATTGTTTACTCACCAATGTGCCTGTAGAGTTAATAGCCCATGACAAAATATCCCACGGTGGAAAAAGCTTTACAAATCAAATTTGCTTGTGTATTGTTATAAAAAACAGTTACCTGAAGCACTGCAAAGCTCTAGAAGTCATATTTGTGATTACAATGTTGCATTGCGGTGTGGCATTCCCCTCTTAAATGCCCCATTATGGGTACTGGAACTTTGCCTGCCCAAGATTACCACACAAAACTTTAGACTAGACAGAGTTTTAGAGCACCTAAAGGCACAACGGAGGAGGAATCACAAATTGTGGATGGCAAATCATAACCATTTGAATGAAAACCAAAAAGTTGAGAACAAAACAATAAACAACAACAATTCTGTGTTTGGACAGACCAAGCGTGGATTTGAGGCAACAGAAACGCTCCATTCCAGTCAATAGACTGAAGTCTTGCTTTGCTGAAGTTCCTAGAGCAGCTTGGTAAAAGCTGTTAACTACAAAGTTAACACAATTAACTTTTTATGCAAATCTTCCGTAAGTCAAGGGTCAAACAGGTTTGTGACAAAGTGCTTCACAGAAAACAAGGAACATTGGGAACTTTGTAAACACAGAGAGACTGGGAAGGTTTCCTCTTTTACTGAATAATCTGACCCACAAGCCAGCTAGCCTGGAGAGGTAAACTAACTCCCCAAGCTTTGTTTAACAGTGATCAAATGGATCCAGTCAGGACAGCAGTCACTCAACCGTAGGCAGTTTGTAGTTGTAAATAAAAAGGTGGGTTAACCATGCTCTCCATTTGGTTATCACTATATGGCAAGCAACCATCAATATCAACAAAAATCTACAAAATTTACTTTCAGAAAAGTATTAATGCCTTTTGCCCCTTAAAAGATCCTATTTTCATATCTATGTCAGCCTAAAAAGCCAGGTAAACAGAGTTAATGTAGGTTTACCAACCACTGCATCCTTGACCATACACTGAAAATCATCTTTTCAACAAGTGTCCCACTTCACCTCCCCCCCCCACTCAATCACATTCCCTCTCAATGTATTTGCTCTCAAAAACCATCCTATGACCATCCTATGATAAGGAAATGTTAGTAAGGCCCCTTATCCATATCTCAACTCTAACATGATGTAAAAAAAATCCCTTCTATTTCTCTCCTTAGCTCTTATTATACTTCTTTCCTTAGCAATTCTCCCTTAGATCTAGGTTCACAGGAGTATTACCAGGACAGTATCATGACTGTGACCCTTGCAGTCCTTAGTAGTTGCTGCATGTGATATTCGTAAAGATAGTGGTAAAGCTTACTCTACTGTTGCACGCATTTAAGTCGTTGTGGACAGGGGCATCGGTTAAATGTCTAAAATGTAAATGTTATTGCATTATCAGGGCATTATGGTCCTGACCCTGCACTCCTTACTACCGGATCCTTATAATATGGGTGAACCAGGAATTTAGGCTTATTCTACTCATTGTAAATCGCTCTGGATTGAAGGTTCAGCTATTTGTATCAAATGTAATGTAAATGTAAAAAGGGCCTTTGTGACTCTCCTGATTTACTGTAGCTGAAAGAAGAGAGGATCGTTTGTCGGAGGGGCTTTCTAGGTTTGCTGAAACAATAACAAGAGAGTTGGATGGATCCACTCTAGCGCCATAATTTGTCACACTTTCTCTGAAGCGGAGGGGAGTTAGTTAGCATGCTAACCAGCTAGCTACCGAGCTAACTTAGGCGCTGCTGTTGTTTCCATTTCAAGAATAACACTGCCGTCTGAAAAGTTTATGTAGAATACGTAGCCATCAACTTACCCGAGTCCCCCGGGGTTTTCATCTTTGTTGACTCGGCGGGGCTGGTTCAGTCAATTTCCCCGTCGGCTGGTAACTTTAGACGTTAGTTAGCTAGCCTGGTAGCCAAGTTAGCTAGCGAAGTTAACGTTAGCTGTGACACCCCACTCCTTCCTCCGGTGTTGTTCTCACAAGTGGCTTAGAAAGCTTCCCCCGTTTAGGAGCTCGGCTTTCCTCTAAAGTTGCCGAACCTCTGTTAAGTTCTCATGGAGTTCCGTATTTCTCGACACCTCGACGTTTCCTCGAAAACTTTTTGCTGAAAAGTATTTGTTTTTAAGTGTGAGGCTGAGGCGAAAAGTTGCCCTGAGCCTCGGGGGAAAATCCAGTCGCCCGGGTCTGAATGGCGCAGGTCGAAGTTTGAGAGAGTCGTGCTGCCGTTGATACTAGAGCGACGGAATGCAACGCATCTAAAATTTCAACCCGTTTGTTACAACGATGTCGCATGGTCGATTCCTCTTCCACATCATCCTCGCCGACAGTCAAAACAACGGCGCTCTGAAAGGAAAAAAAGTATCAGCCCGAACTCTCTCTTCTTTCTCTCCCTCTCTCTCCGGCACAGACTTTTCTTTTTCCACTCACTCACTCAGTTCGTGTTCTCAACCCCCCTTCCTCTGTCGGGGTGTCGTGTTTCGCTCTCCTCCTGCCACACGGGGCCGCCCACGCTGACCCACGGAGGGAGGGAGGGAGAGGGGAACTGAACGCCCACTTGTCGCCAAAGATCGTCTATGTTTTTGGACGATGAATCCATTCAATAGTAAGCTAGCATCTGCATCAGTCACGCTGCCATACAGGGTGGTAGTGACGTACAGTTCTGAATCTGAGAAGAGGCTAGTGGGAGTTGTGTGAAAATTCACTGTTAAAGTGTAAAGATTTGTTGTTAAAGTAAAAAATTAGTAATAATATAACTGGTGATATATTTGATCAATTACATACTGCTCAATAAATAACAGACATGACTGAGAGTAGACTCTAGTCTGCTGTTTTTTGACCAACTACACTATGTAATGACATTTGTGGTACCAGGAAATAGGACACCTGTATTGTGTTATATCACGTTGAAACACAAAATAAGTGATCACAGACAGAGTTGGAGGTGAAAACCGATCTATAGGCTACCCTGCTAAGACTAAGAGAAAGTACGTCAGCCATGTTTCTGAAAAGGATCAATTACGCAAGAGGAGGTGCAAGTAACTTTTAACGCCTTCTTTTCCACACTGGAAGCCTGACCATTTTTTTTTTTTAATTTTACTATTGAGTGATTCATCTTCTCAATATACGATCTTCGACGAGGACGCGCTGCCGCTGCTGCTTCTTCTTCCTCCTCTTCTCTCTTCCCCAGTTGTCGCTCGCTCCCGCTCGGCGCGTCACGGCGTTGCTGTGGAGACCCGTTACCGCCGCGGGTGCTGCCTGCGAGGCGCCACGCTCACCGGTAAACTGCGACATGCGGGGCAGCCGGGGGAGCCGCGAGCCGCCATCCGGTATGATTTATCACGAGGAAGGAAGGAAGGAAGGAAGGAAGAAAGGAAGGAAGAAAGGAAGGAAGAAAGGAAGGCGAGGCGGGCCATCAACAGGTGTTTTCTCCCATAGGGGAAGCATGGTGGCTGGGTGAGACACTGACATTTACATACACTTACAAGGGGACTTATTAGCATTATAGTCTCAGTACACACACACACACACACACACACACACACACACATACACACACACACGCCTCCTTTTCTCCCATACTCCTCTCCTCCTTTCTAATGAAGGGCCCTTCAGAGTTTGCATCGGCTCTGAGGAGGCAGGAGCAGAGAGAGAGCTGAAAGAAAGGAGCAGTAATTACTGGAAGCTGAAGAGCGGATGGAAGGAAGTGAAGTGGAGAGAAGAAGTACGGATTGTAGGTAGCCTCTCTTCCTTCCTTTCTTCCTTCCTTTCTACCAATCACTCCTCGCTCTTGTCACTTGTGCTCTCTCTCTCTCTCTCTCTCTCCTCTGCTCTCCTCATTTACTTTGAGTGGCAGCGTGTGGGAAGTGAAGGCCAGCCAGTGGGTGAAGTGTTTCATACGATTGTCACACTGTCACACACACACACACACACACACACACACACACACACACACACACACACACACACACACGCACGCAGGCGCCGCCGCCGCAGCACAATAATGTCAACAATGTAACAGAAAACATCGCTGCGCTGGCAACCGCAACCGCCGCCGCCGTCAACCCCTCCTCCTCCCTCCTCCCTCCTCCATCCTCCCTCCTCCATCCTCCCTCTCTCCTGTCACATCCCTCGTTCGCCTCTCGCTTCTCCTCCGCAGCCTCCACCAACCTGCTCCTCCACAAGTTCCTCTCCTACACACTTAGTTCCTTTCCTACTCACTGCCCCCTTACATTCCTCTCCTACGCCTCGCCTCCATGAGTTCCTTTCCAACTATCCTCCTCCCTTGGTTCCTTTCCTACTCTTTGCCTCCATAAGTTCCTCTCCTCTTCCTCACCTCCAAAATTTCCTCTCTTACTCCTCCCCTTCCTTAGTTCCTCTCCTACTCCTCTCCTCCATTAGTTCCTCTCCTAATTTCCTCTCCTACTCCTTGCCTCCTTAAATTCCTCTCCTACTCCACCATAACTTCCTCTCCTCTTCCTCGCCTCCCTAACCTCCTCTCCTACTCCTCTCCTCCCTAGGTTCCTCTCCTACTTCTCCATAAGTTCCTCTCTTCTTCCTCGCCTCCGTAAGTTCCTCCCCTCTTCCTCACCTCCCTAACCTCCTCTCCTCTTCCTCGCCTCCCTAACCTCCTCTCCTCCATTAGCTCCTACTCCTCTTTAAGTTCCTCTCCTACTCCTCGCCTCCCTTAGTTCGTCTCCTACTCCTCCATGAGTTCGTCTCCTACCCCTAACCTCCATAGGTTCCTTCCCTACTCCTAACCTCCTTAAACTCCTCTCCTCCTCCTCCTCCTCTCCTCCTCCTCCTCCTCTCCTCCTCCTGCTCCTACGTTTCACCCTCACCACTCTCCCTCTCCCATCCCATCACACACCTTCCCTCTCCCTATCCTATACACATGCATGTCCATGTGTGTGTGTGTGTGACTGTCATGTTCCAGCAGCAGACATGTTGAGACTCGCTCCTTCAGAAACTGATGTGTGAACAGTGTCGTCCAGTCCAGTCCGGTCCGGCCTGGTCCGGTCCGGTCCGGTCCGGTCCGGCCTGGTCCGATCCGGTCCGGTCCGGTCTAGCCCGGTCCGGCCTGGTCCGGCCTGGTCCGGTCCGGTCTAGCCCGGTCCGCCTGCGGCTGCGTTCACACTGCAGCTGAAACTGATTCGCCCTCCTTCAGGTGTGACACACATCTGATGGTTTCTCTTCAGTGTGAGTAAGCAGCAAAATCGTCAGCGTTTTAATTTAACTTTGAGAGTGTTAAACATCAACACTATGTAAGTCCACAATATCAGAGTTCATTTAACACTTTCAGATAGTTTTGAACAGCCAAATCAGCTAGTGTCTATCTATCTATCTATCTATCTATCTATCTATCTATCTATCTATCTATCTATCTATCTATCTATCTACCTATCTATCTAAATTAAAAAAGAAGGTGCTCTAACCAGAATAAACCGACCTCTACTCTGTCAGGAATATAGTTCGAACCACATATCTCGTATTACCTTGGGTTTCTCAACACCTTTTCATGTCGCAATTAACTGTCAAATCAGTTAATCTCTGTAGTATTGAACGTAGACATTGCAGTGAGCAACATCCTACAAAACTGAACAGTCCAATTCCAAAACACTATACATTCATTTTGAGAAAAACAAAACAAAAACAAAACAAAAAAACTCAATATTACAGAAGAATGACTTAATCCTCAAATGTTATAGATAAGTAGATAGATAGATAGATAGATAGATAGATAGATAGATAGATAGATAGATAGATAGATAGATAGATAGATAGATAGGCCTACTGTTGTATTATGGTTGTGGGTTTTATGTTGGCTAAAAACATCAGGAGTGGATTTCTCATTTTGGAACCAAGCTCTTCAGTGTGACACATCTTTGTGGACGGCTACAGCCATGACACTGCTCCTGACTAAGCAGCCAAGAATGAAAGGCTATAGTGGAAATAATAGTTTTGTGATGAACCAGGAGGGCAGCAGAGTGTGTGTGTCCACAGCAGAGTGAGGGCAGCAGAGTGTGTGTGTGTCCACAGCAGAGTGAGGGCAGCAGAGTGTGTGTGTGTCCACAGCAGAGTAAGGGCAGCAGAGTGTGTGTGTCCACAGCAGAGTAAGGGCAGCAGAGTGTGTGTGTCCACAGCAGAGTGAGGGCAGCAGAGTGTGTGTGTCCACAGCAGAGTGAGGGCAGCAGAGTGTGTGTCCACAGCAGAGTGAGGGCAGCAGAGTGTGTGTGTGTCCACAGCAGAGTGAGGGCAGCAGAGTGTGTGTCCACAGCAGAGTAAGGGCAGCAGAGTGTGTGTGTCCACAGCAGAGTGAGGGCAGCAGAGTGTGTGTGTGTCCACAGCAGAGTGAGGGCAGCAGAGTGTGTGTCCACAGCAGAGTAAGGGCAGCAGAGTGTGTGTGTCCACAGCAGAGTAAGGGCAGCAGAGTGTGTGTCCACAGCAGACTGAGGGCAGCAGAGTGTGTGTCCACAGCAGAGTGAGGGCAGCAGAGTGTGTGTGTGTCCACAGCAGAGTGAGGGCAGCAGAGTGTGTGTGTGTCCACAGCAGAGTGAGGGCAGCAGAGTGTGTGTGTGTCCACAGCAGACTGAGACACTGAGCCTGGCGGTCATGTTGGGGGATGAGCAGGCCGGCTGCATGAGAAAGCAACGCCGACAAAGGCTCAGCAGGGGAGCCGCTGGACACGTGAGTGTGAATTGGCGGGGTGATTGGGACTAATTGATCACCAGAGTCACTACCAGTTCATTACTGAGGTGCTAATGAGCCCAATCAGTAAACAGGAGCGATCAATCACTGGATGATGAAGAAATAGAGGAATTGATGGATTAAGTAACGAGGATTTAACTTTTGATCAGTGGGACTCTCAATATGGGAATTTGATGATAAAGCGCTCATTATAGGATGTCACTATAACCTCGAAACTCCCAAAATTATTTTATGTTTTTAATCCTTGAACTGAAAAGTAACACGTTCCTTTATATGGTGAAAATGGTTCATGACCCTAAAGCCTGTGAAACCCATTCAAACCCCCGGTGTGTGATTTCAAAATGCAAGCTCGACAATGAGAAAATACGTTTAGAAAATTCAATTTTCTTGGTTTCCTGTGTTTAGAGATTCAACATTTTTTTTTTTTCTGTCCTGCAGCGGGATACGTTCCATCCAGAGAGATGTGTTCACGGTTTTTATTTGTTTTTTATTAAGCAAAGTGTTTTCTATCTGAGGAAATCTGGAGCGTTTTAAAAGTGGAAAACAAGCCTGAGGGGGCAAATGGTAACGCTGCCACACCCAGAGTGAGCAGCACTCACTCTGACAACAAAACTGTAATGGGAGAGGCCTTTTCACACCAGCCCATCTGTATGCATAAGAAAACACACACACACACACACACACACACACACACACCCTCTTTCTCTCACTGACACACACACTCTCTCTCTTACACACACAAAATAAGAGTAAGAGTCAAAATAAGTACGGGAAATTCGAAGGACTTATATTCATGACTGTATTTCATTGTACCAGTACCACACACACACACACACACACACACACACACACACACACACACAGAGTAATGAATGTGTCTGGGTGGTCGGAGGGGAAAGTGAGCCTTGGTCCCTCTCTTGCTTTGTGCTACAGACGGAGTGATGAAGACATTTTCCATGTCGTGTTCCTCCGCTCCGCACCATGACCGTATGTATGCTGAATAAAGCCCTTGTCTGTGTTTCTGTCTGTCTGTCTGTCTGTCTGTCTGCCCGTCGGCTGGTCAGATGATGTCTGTCTGTCTGTCTCTCTCTCTCTGCCAGTCTGTCTGTCTCCCTGCCACTCTGGCTTCCAGCGAAGCAAAAAGCCCGAGGATATAGTGTTCGTACAAGACAGACAAGATGAGGAGGGGGAAAAAAAACAAAACAAGACGGACTGCAGAGAGCGAGCAGCCAAGGAGAAGAGAGCTGAAACTGGAGGGAAGAGGGAAGAGACGGAGAGGTTTTTGAAGGAGGGAAAAGGATTAGAAAAGAGGGGTCAGGAGAGGAGAGGCAGCGAGGAGTACCAAGGCTAAGTAGAGGGGGAGGGGGAGAGGGAGAGAGGAGGAGGAGGAGGAGGGGAAGAAAGAGGGAGAGAGAGAGAGAGAGAGTGAATGGGCCCTTTGTGATCAAAAGGCTTGTTTATTTTCTTGGCGCTTGAACTCTTCAGGAGCCACATTGGGGCTGTCTAGCTCGCGTCCTCATCGCCTCCCCAGCATCCCAGCAACCGCCGCTGAACCCCGGAGAGGAGCCCAGGCCCCGAAACCCCGAACCCTAGCTCCACCCAGGCCCCGAAACCCCGAACCCTGAACCCCGAAGAACCCCCGAACCCGCCTCCGGCCCCACACAACATCCAGGAAACACATAAACAAGATGGAAAATGGCGTTTGAAACATTTGAAAAGCCCGAGGTGCGCTTGTTTCAACTTCCCCGGCACTTTAACAGTGTGTCAAAATGTCAGAAGTAGAGAATACTGTGTTCAGAATCGAGCTAAAACAAGCGCTCCCCATGTGCGACTCTCACTTCTGTGTTTTGTTTTCCTTTCCTTCCTCGTCGCCCTGGCTGCCCTCTCACTCAAGCAGAACAAAAAATAATTGAAAACTGTGTTTCACATATTTGAAACACTTGAGGAGCGCTTGGTTCGTCTTCCCAGCTACTTGAACAGGCTTAAAAGTGATGTTGCATTCAAAATGAGTCAAAACAAGCTCTCCTGATGTTTCTCTCTGGCTCATTAAGTTAATTTGAAATTCAATGTAGTCAAATACTTTCAAAATATTTGAATTTTGTACTAGTGGAACAGATACTTTATCATTTTTTAAGAACATTTTACATTCGTTTAACTACTATTTATTATCAGCCTACTTTAAAATACCCCTAATTCAATTTAAAACTATTTTTCTTAATTCAAAATACAGTATATACTATGTATTATGTACAATCACATTACAATACATACTACTATTTCAGCAAGGCATTGCACTAGCTGAGCACCTGACCTCCAGCATTACATTACATGACATTATATTATATTACCGTACATTTCATTACATTGCATTAGGGGAATTTGGATCAGGCAGACACAGTCCTGCTCTCACTCAGACACAAACACCCTCTGTTCCCTTCTCTCTCTCTCTCTCTCTCTCTCTCTCTCTCTCTCTCTCCCTCTCTCCCTCTCTCTCCTCCAGCTGGTATTCACACATGTGTAATGGGATTAACACGCTCTTGCGCCAGGGAGGAGAGGACAGAAATGGAGGGAAGAGGGGATGAAGCCATGGAAGAAATGGGGGAGGAGGAGGAGAGAGAGAGAGAGAAAGAGAGAGAGAGAGAGAGAGAGAGTGGGGGTTAAAAAGGGGAAGGTTGAGGGGGAGGAGAGAGCGGTGGCTGTTGAAAAGGAAAACAAATGTATAGAGGGGAAAAAGAAAGAGGGGTGGGAGAGCTCTTTTTTCCATTAGCTTGTTATTAGACTACGGGAGGTCAGAGGGGACATTTTAGGCTCATTTGAATTTCAGGGAGGACAGCCCCATTCAACCCGTATCTGCATACAGCGTGGTACAACCCCCAAATATGGAAAAACATCGCATCAGAATGAACTGCACTTGCTAATCTCACATCTGTCTCTTTACATGATCAATTAAAAGTCTTCCTGTGTTCTTTATTGCTCCGAAAAATAATGAATTACACCAAAGGAGCTCGAGCTGTCAGAGTCGGCAAAGCTGTGGAAAGTTTAATTAGGTGCATGTCAACTCTTCTTCTGTAGAGAGAGAGAGAGAGAGAGAGGAAGCACATTCAATAAAGTTTTCATGTGGGGAAAGAGAGAGAGAAAGAGAGGGAGAGAGAGAGAGAGAGAGGCCGCATTCAATCCTTGAAGAGGAAGAGGGACTGCAGAGAGGAATGCGGGAGTTATATTTGACCTATTTGCGGCTCTGCGCCAAGTCTGTAATGGAGAGAGAGAGAGAGAGAGAGAGAGAGAGAGAGGGAGAGGAGGGGGAACATGAGTAAGGGAAACCTGAGAGGCAAAGTACACAGACGAGGGGAAGAAGTGAGTGAAGGAGAGAAGTGTGAGTTGGCATGGCAGAAAGAGAGAGAGAGAGGGAGAAGGAGAAGCAAGCGAAAGAGGAGGAAAGACAGTCGGTGTGAAAGAGTAAAAAGAGAGAGAGAGAGAGGAGGAGGAGGGGGGGGTTATAAAGTCAAGCAGTCAGTCAGAGTGAGGCGGAGGTATGTGTGGAACGGTGTCAGTCTATATAGAGCTCAGTGTGTATGTGTTAACAGTCTCCTCTGTCTATCACTGCAGGAACTCCCTCTTCCTATTCCTATTGGCACTATGCACCGCTTCCTCCCAAAATACACTCCACACACACACACACACACACACACACACACACACACTCCTGCTGCACCTCCTCCCCGCTCCGTCTGTCCACTCTGTCAATACAGACCACACCGCCTGCATGTTAAAAGGGAAAAAAATCCACTTTAAGATGCTCTGTTAGTCTGTCATTTTGCGCGTAATTTACTTTTTTTTTTTGCCTCGTCTGCTTCAGCTTCAGTTTGTGATTCCCTGCGTTTCCCAGAATGCCTTTCGACGACTCCCTCCTCAGAGACCGTGCCTGAACTTGTTGCTTTCAGTCAAATGTTGGCGAGTGCGGCGTGTAAATAAATAACTCAAATGTCTTGCAGCTGCATTGCATTCTGGTCTATTGAGGCTACTGTCGGAGGAGAAATTGGTCTCTCTGCCTCTTCTACGGTGGATTCCTCCCTGTGCGACTGTTGAGCGTCGATCCAAAATGGCGGCTCCAGAAAGAAGCCCCTCGCTCTTTGATTCTGGGGCACTGACACCGAAACCTGACGTTTACCGCTGATGTTTTAGTTTTGTTTTCTTTCGAAATACTATGAAACAATATCTTTTACATTTACGTTTGGCTAGTTATCCACAGGAATGAGAAAAATACACCGCCAGACAACAAAATAGACCCAGGAATGCAATGTTCATCACCAATAAGTGTTTTGTTTTTTACAGTGTTAAAGTGATATCAGGTGGATTTTTCCTTTAAGTTGGTTGTTTTAAGCACTCGTAAGCCGCTCTGGCTCAGCGCATCGGCTGAATGAATAAAATAAAAAATAAAAATGTAAATGTAGCAGCGCTAGCCATGCTAACAGTCGCTCTCTTTCTGCCTGTTAGCATCTCAAAGCTGTTAATTCATGCCGTTTGACTGTCTGTTGACAGCGGAGACGGCAAAGTATGTAAAAGCCGTCGCGACAGGCCAACCAAAATACTAAGTAGATGCTTAGATTTGGTTGAGTGTTGATCTAGAAGTCTGTGGCTTGGATGGGAAGCGGCGAGTGGGGAGCGAGTGTGTACCTTGGTAGTGTGTTTTTCCTGCTGTGTGTGTGTATCAGAAAAACGTTTTAAAACCTTTATATTCCTGGGAAGGTTTGCTGAGCTCGTTTTTCTTTGCTCGCTATTTCCCACATCTCCCTATCTATCCTCTCCTCCCTCACACTCCCTTCTTGCTCTCTTCCCTCCTTCACTTCCTCGTCTGTTTCATCTTCTTTTTCTCCCCTTTTCTGCTCTTCATCACTCTGTTCCTCCTCTGTTTCCACTCCTCTTCCTGCGGCAGAACGGGTCTCAGCTCCAGCAGCCCATCACTTCTTTTTTTTTTACTTTTTTCCCCCCCTCAACCTTCCCTGTCTTCATTGTTTGAATATGGTGTATACATGTAGGCTGACATGTATAGTCTAGTGTCTTGCACTGTCACTATACAGGTATGTGAGGCCCTGCTGTCCACTCACGATCTGATTCTAATTTCTTTTTCCAATCCGTTTCTTCGCTGTTTGAATAAAAAACTAGTCCTGGTCCTGGTCCTGGTCCTGGTCCTGGTCCTTTCCTCACTGAACTGCTTCAATAAAATCACAAAGTGTGAAGGACTCTTTGCTGGTCCTGTGGAATGTTATCAGGAACACAAATAGCAGGAAAAAAATTACAAACGAACGGTTGCTGTATGTCCCAAAACCCTGAAATCCTGACATTAAAGCTTAAAAATCACATCCCAGGTTGAGCTTGGCCGGGCTAAGTTTAGTGCTCTTAGTTTTTCCCTAATAAAACAAACCACCCCTCTGTCCTTTTCTAGTTAATTGCATTGAATTTTTGTCCCCTTTGTCACTTCTTCCTCTATTTGCAATTCACATTTTAGCTTCAATTTAGCTGACGCTCTTCGATTGAGTGAGCAGGTTGGGGTTCGGCGTCTTCCTAAAACACTCGGACAGGAGATCGGCTGTAGATAGAAACGTCGGTTGTTGCTAGGATCAAACCTGTGACCTTTCGGTTACAAGACACTCTCTCTCTCTAACCACCGGGCCGTCCTGCCACTTGCAATTAGGGTGATTTATTCCACTGTTTGCACTTATTGCGAGTCGCTCCGCAGAAGAGCGTCAGCTAAATCATGTCTAGAGTATAAAATATCAGATGTTGGGCTGGGGCTGGGTGGAGTGTGGTGGGCTTGGCTGCACACAGTTGCGCTTGGATGGGTTTGGATTGAGACTGAGTTTGTCTGAGTTAGGTTGAGATTGGCTGGCATTGTGTTTGTCTAGGTTTGGCTGGGAGCGCTGCCTATAGACCCGGCGGTATGCTGCAGAGAGACGCTCCCCTTGGCTGCAGCGAGGAGCGCGATGGCAGCAGACGACGTGCCGACCGACCGCAAGCAGCCGGCCACCTACCACACACCCCGAGCGCACGGTTTGGTTTCTATAGTTACGGAGTGACTGCCTGCATCACCGCGGTTACGGAGGGACGTTGTGTCTGGAGGCGTCTGGATGGTGGAACCTCTGGAGACGGTGGCACGTCAGAGGCAGATGTGGCGTCGTGTCAGCTCGTACGTTTACGTTTTAGACAAGTAGCTGATGCTCTGAGCCAGAGAGACCGAGGCGGAGGACGCGCCGGAGGATCATCAGGCCCAGAAACACCACATTCATCCGTCCTGACAATCAGCAGGGGAAACCCCGCTCTGAGGCTCGGTCGGGACTGAAGGTCCAAACAGATTGTCTGGTTGTGCGAGAGGTTTACACATTCAGCCTTAACCGCAACACTAAAAACACTAAACACTAAACACTAAAAAGTGTCCAGCCCACAGTGACTGAGTCTCTCCAGCCGCAGCTTTACCCAAACTCTCTCTTTGTGTTCTTGCTTTGGTTTGTTTTCAGCTGCAGATATCGAATCACGCTGGACGGTGTGAGTTCCCACAAGATTACGAGGCCCTGAGGTCCTAATCGTCTGCTGTGAGCATATTTACCGACTGAGAGACAAAGAAAATCTTTGTCAAAAGTTTGATGCAATGCGTTTTCAAAATCGGTTAGGATTTTAAAAGTCTTACAAAGAGTGAGCAGGTAGGGATTCACAGACGGGACGGTCTCTCTGACCACCAGCTCCCCCACCAGGGTTCAGCTGTCAGGTTGGGAAGGATACTTTCAAAGTGTCATCAGTAATTTAAACCACTGGATTCACCTAATTTAACAATGTCTAAGGTACTTTAAGGTACCTTCGGATTACTTAACCTCCAAAATGTATCGAACATGACAATTTCTCAGTTACAGAATACATAATAACACAGAAATGCATTATCAGTAACTTAAATAAAAACATCATCTCATCATCATGGTTCAATCTGCTTCACTGGACTATCAGACGCTCACTACACTCCTCACTAGTGTTAATATTTTAATGCTGCTTGTTTGTGTTTAGTCTCCTGTCATGCAGTTTGTCTTATAAAGATTCAGCACCAATTAACCAGGTCAGACTCCCTGTGCGCCGCTTTATACTCTGAGAACAAAAGTAATTCTGAGTCTAATTAAAGGGAAAAACACTTTATGGACGGCGATTTAACGGTAAAACTATGACCTCCACTTCACCATAAAGCAAACAACCAGCAGTATGAACAAAGAAAACAATTGCTTTTATTCTGAATCTGTTTTGTTTTCTCAACAAGACTCTGTTTTAATCACTTGAACCTTCATTATGCTCTTAAACTGAATTCGCACAGTCAGGATCTGCATCAGCAATGTTGTGTGTTTGAAATCCAGGACACTTGTCACACGTCCCTCACATCACTAGGGTTAGGGTTAGAGATAGATCTTAAATAAACCTTAAAAACAACAAAATCAACAGCACATGCTCGTGAAACAGCAGCCCGAACTGTTTGCCCAGTCATTTTAATATTTATTCAAAATAGCTCAAACCAGCACAACACGGTTGTACCGGTTTTGCGGCGCAGACAGTTAAACTGTTGAAGAGAGAATTTACATGTGAAATGTAGCGGAAACACACCAACTGCTACAATGTCAGCCTCAAACACGGATGACAAAAAACAAAAAAAACAAGGATAAAGGTTGTTGGCCTTCACTCTGACATGGAAAAGAAAGGAAAAGAAAAAATAGTTTCACTCATAATCACTCAGCATTGTAATGAGTCACTATGAGAAAATGTATATGGTATAAAAATATAAAATGTGGTTTTCTATCAATTGGTATAAATTGTGCTTTCCCTTTTTCACATTCTGCAGCCGTCTCATCCAGAGACGTACGAGTGAAGCAGTAAAATAGGCTTCAATTCCTAGATTACTAATATTAAATGACACCAATATGGAGGTCAAAGGTCAGAGAGACGCTGCCATGACAATATTCCTGTGAGCCCAGGATGATCGGTTAAAAAAGAAGTGCTTGGAAAAGGAATAAGAGAAATAAAAAACTAAGGACAGAGGGTAAAAAGTGTTTTTGAATCCTCTGGATCAGAGCGATTTAGAACAGAATAGGGGAGGATGATTTGGAAAAGGAGGACATCAGCATTTTAACATCAGTAACTCATTACCGCATTACTTTTGAGACATTAGTATAATTACCGTAAACAAACCAGACCATCGCAGAGAAGCCTGTCAGCCTCGCTCAGCCTCTACTCTGCATCCTCCAGTTTCTCCACCTGGTGGATCTGGAGGGAAATCTGCTGGATCGCTTTACGGCACAAAACAGGAAGAGGTTCTGTTCTTCCAGAGCAAACAGAGATAAAGATTTCAGAGTTTCTGGCAAGTTTCTGCAACATGTTGATCCCCTTTAGTCTTTGACCCAAGAAGAAAAGACCCTCTCAACAGGGTTTATGGGAAATGTGGTCTTAAGTTTCTCACACCACTGGTGTGAGATAGAGACTGCCAGTATCTCCGCCATGCTCTCATTTGTTTACAGTAATTATACCAAGGTACCACAATTAATTTTCTAATGATATATTGATGTTTAAAATGCAGCACCTTTAAGGTTATTTTCAGGCATGCTGCTCTAGATCCAGTGTTACGTGACAGGAAGGTTTGAGGAAAGAGAGGATGAGGAGCAACAAAAGGTCCTGACAGAGCCACAGGAGCAGCTGCTCTGTCCCACTGAACGATGTGTGTGTCCCTCATGTCATCATGATCTTCTTTAGTGAGGGGCGCCACCTGGTGCTGTTGGAGAGAAACTGCAGCTCAACCTCCAGCCACACTGAGTAGTACCAGCAGCAGCATCCCCCACAGTGTGACTCTCTTTGGATCATAAAGGAAAGACTTTTCACTCAAAATGAAATATCCACCAACTGAAGAAAAAGATCACACCTGCTTTCAAGGACCACAATGGAAATAGATGATTTTTTTTATTGTGTCTATCTTGCTTTCTATTGTCAAATAAACTAAACTAAAACTAAAACTCAAGCAGGTAAAGGGAAGCACAAAATCCAAAAATAAAACGTGAATTATAGTAACTCAGTCCTTGGCTGACAAATGATTGGATCCTCTATATTTTAGAGATATTGAATGATAAACTTGAGGTAATGTTTTTTGTTTTTCTTCCAAAATGGAGGTATAGCATTTTAGAGACAAAATCCTCAGGTGCAACAAACAAATGAGTTCTTCTGATCCGCTGCACCGCCTCCTCTGCAGTAACCTCTGCTGCTCTCGCTCCTCTGCGGTCAAACTGAAGCTGCTGCTTCTCTGGCTGTTTATGAGCCGCTGTTTCAGTTCGGTTTTGGCTCGTTCACGCCTGGCATGCAGAGTGTGTAAAGGTGCAAACAGAGAGGGTTATTCATGGTTACTGAGCATGTGAGAGTGAAGACGGGAGTTAGGACTGTGTGTGTGTGTGTGTGAGTGTGTGTGTGTGTGTGTGTGGATTGTGTTAGCGTCTTCCTCGCAGCGAAGCCCGACCGAAGGGACATGTGGGTTACAACATGTTAGGATAAACAAGAGTTCCCAGAAGAGAGGAGCATCTGGGCTGGGACTGACTGGAAGCACACACACACACACACACACACAGGCCACCCAGACCTTTACCACCCAAGACCAATACCAATACGATAAGTTCATGAGATATCTTCCCCCGGGGAGGCAACACCAAACAAATGTCAGGCTACATATCGTCAGCTTCCCACAGAAACCTCAAATTTGTCATTTTGCCTTTTATTTCACCACAGCTGACAGCTGACGTCAGAAAGCGCTTCACAATCCTGAGACAAAGTCGATCTAAACGCAGCGTGAAGCGTCCGATGATCCGGCCGACAGGGAGTTTGAATCATCTAACTCTAACCACAGAGAGACACCCTCTCAGTGTCAGACATATTCACCAGGAGTCTGCAGTTATTTTGCTGTTGTTGGCTGCAGATGCAAGAGGACTTCAGTTTGGAATACATTTTTCTTATTCAGCAGCTTCGTCTCCCTCCTTAAATGTTTTTAAAAGAAAAATAAAAGAGCTTTGGATTTCTGACAGCTGCTAATGCTCTCAGTTTTACATTTGATCACTTATCTAATATCCTGGAGATTTATATGATTTAGTAATATTTGTTGTACCAGTTTACTAATCTCTATTATGTAACTACATTTCAGTAATTGTATTTTACTAACTACTTAAAATGAACTTTCAATGATTGTAACTTCATTAATAACCTCAGTGAGGTTTTGATATAAGCTCATCTTGGTCTTTTTACCTCAACTGCACATGTACATTTATTTACCTTTCTTTCTTTGGTAAATCTCTTAATTTATTTGTTTGTTTGTTTGTTTTTATATGTGCAAATAAACTAAACTAAACACTCCCAATGAAAGAAAAAAAATGTCATCACTGCAACTTTTACCCCGTGCTTTAACATGCAATGTGATAATATGAACAGCGTAGACTTAGTTCTGATTTATACTGTAGCATGATTTGCATGTGAGGTCGGTTTGATCTGTGCGGTGGTATGATTTAGATGGGAGGAGCTGTGTGCTGTGGCTGTGGGGGGGGTGGTGTGGTTGATCTGGTGATTTTACAAAGCAGCACACAGCTGTGGTTCCAACTCAGGAACAAAAAAAGAAGAAAAGCCACAAGTAGAAACTTAGCTCGAGTCCCAAGTCAGCCTCAAGTCTTGAGGCACAAGACTCAAGTCAAGTCCAAGTCAAGTCCATGTCGTTAATGTCAAGTCTCAAGTCTAAATGTCAGCAAGTCAAGTCAGAACAAATCAAGAGTCCAGTATCAATTTAATATCTTAAAGAAAACTAAATATCTAGGACTTTTCGATGCAATATGGTTTTAATAGGATAAAAACTTGGTAAGAGCATCATGAGTTTGATTTCTATAATCAGTTTCAACTTCAATAAATTCAATCATTCCATACAAATTCAGAAAACAGAATTTAAATTCAGTCGTCTGCTGGAACAAATCTCATCACTTTCAATCTGAGTCATTTACACAAACACAAGATCTCAATCAAGACTTTAGAAACCTTTTCAAGTCATCAAAGTACAAGTCAAAGTCAAGTCCCAAGTCACCAGAACCCAAGTCAAGTCAGGTCTCAAGTCTTCTCTTCATGCATCAAGTCAAGTCTCAAGCAGTTACTTGAGTCCAAGTCATGTGACTCGAGTCCCCACCTCCGTCTGTAACTGTATGAATGCAAAGCAATGCAGCGCTGAACTCTGAAAGTCTGAAAAAACGTTTAAAAACTTTATTCCTCCAATTTGTGACTCGGCATTTCACATTCAACAAACCCCAAAAATTTGACAGGATTTTGTTTTTGATAGTTGACAGACGAGGTATGTTTGAGCCACCAGGACGACCCTGGAGGGGAAATTTTCGAGACAGAATGAAGACATATTTCTAACAGAGTGACCCTGCTTTGAAGTTTTCCTGTTCCACTGGTTGGTTGTGGTTGAAATAGATATGGTTTGGACATACTTCTCATAGTTTCTAAAAAAAAAAAAAAGCACGTGTGAAAGACTGTGTGAGGGGAAAGTAGGAGTCAGAGAGATTAGATTTCACTTTCCAAAACATTGTGCCACAGCTTCAGTGCCGCCCACACAGCAACCGGCTGCATGCACAACACGCATCATCTGGCCAAAGCTTTCATCCAAAGCACCTTACTGCACTATGAGGGCCCACTTTTTTAACATGGGGTGTCTTCAGTGGGAATGAATCTCCTGACCATGTTAGTGCAAGAGCAAAGTGTTTACGTTTGAAAATTAATGAAAATACTTTATGTAGACGTTATTCTGAAGCACCTGAGAAACAAAGAAAGCAGACAGCTTCATCTAAATTAGGGTTTGACTGATATCTGATACCAATCTAAAGATGCACCAGTATTTCTGGATTGGAGCTACAGATAGTGGATGTTTTGTGCTGATATTTAAATTTGACCATTTTCATAACAAAATTCAGTATAAAAGTGTCCTTGCCAAGATGGAAAAGCCTCTGAAACTGCATTTAGACCATTACGGGACTCTAAAACTCTCCATTGAAACCCATAATAATCAGAATAATTACACATTCATACATAAAATAATAAAAATGTTGCATTAGAATCATTTCAGGTTAATGGCTTCCCATAGGCAACGAGTGTAGTATTGATCAATTCTACAATAAATATATAATCAAACAAACTGCATCATATTGGACAACACTGACTGGTCGATATCAGATTTAAAATGTGTAATAAAAGGCCAATATCAGATCGATATATTGACAAACCGATATATTTATATGATATTTCCTGACACTTCTTCTTCTTCTTCTTTTGTTGGATGTCCGGTCTCTTTTTTTTGCTATTACATTGTCAGTCCTTCCTATTGTAGACTCAAACATCTTCTTAAATAAAGTAAATGAATAAAAAAAAAAGACACAAGAGCAGGCTTTGGTCTAAATTCGCACTTTATTCCTAACACTTACTGGTTTGTTTTGTCCCCTTTCCCCAGGCCCCAAAACAACAGGCACACAGATAGCGATGAGTAAGGGACAGTAGAGAACAGTTTAAAACCCAAACATTTCCAACAGAATCAGGTTATATCGTCAACTCAGACAGAGAGAGCCTTGAGGTCAAAAAACAGCATATTGTAAGCATACTTTAAAACAGAAAAGGACCCAAAAAACAGATACTAAAGCTTACAGAGCAGTGTTTGCTTCATCTTTTATGTTCATCGTCATCATCATCATCATCATTAGGCTATATTAAAGAACACCTTTGGAGTTGCTTTTACAACCGTCATAAAAATGTGGGAGTTGTACAATGCGGAGAAAAGAAAATTAAGGTGAGAAGATACAGTGGAGCTCTTTGGTTTTCACTATTGAGGTTTTTTTTTTTTCTTTAGCAGTAAAATCTATCTTTGCTGTCCTCTTATCAACCTTTGGATTTAAGCTGCATTGTAGAAAAAATAGAAAGGAAAATGTTTTCATTTTTTTTTTTTTTCTTTTTAAATTTCTCCCAAATAAATGAAGGATAATATGGGGCAAACAATATCGACTGAAGTTATTCTCTCGTGTTTTTTTTTTTTTTTTTCACTCTATCCGTTCTGGTATTCAGATATTACGTTTTGTTTGTGTTCTCAAGGCCAAAAAAAGGATCTCTTATGTTTCATGGTGACTTTGAAAGTTGAGGATTTCATCAATATGCGCAGAGTAGTAAAGTTAACATTCACAGCCACAGAAGAACTACAGTAGAAAAACTGTCACGGCCCGAAGTGCTCTTATTTTGACAGTCTTTTGATATTAACCACAGGCGTTGGATACCTTTATTTTAGCAATTACAGTCCCTATCAAGAGTCCTGAATGTTTATATACACATGGAATGACTGTGTGTGTGTGTGTGTGTGTGTGTGTGTTGCGTTTATGTGTAGCGCCTCACTGTGGTAGTTTTTAACTTTGGTATCATTCTCCGTCCACCACAGCAGTCTGCGCATACAGAACTGCTGCTGTCGGATCAAAAAACACACACAGTATCTCCAAAAAGTCCGTTTTTCATACACGAAGAAAAAAAATCAACGCTTCTTTTCTTATTTCATTTGGACGGAAGCGTAGTTTTGAAATGCTGGAGTGGGTTTTGAACAGGCTGCAAAGGCCCAAAGGTCACCCAGCACATAGATAACCAAATAAGAAAAACAGCAAAATCAGAGTTACGAGGTTTTTTCCCCCCGACAGCAGCGATACACACACACACTCCCCTCTAGAAAACATTGCCATACATCCACAGCACCCCTCCTGACTCCCGGCTCCGCCACAGAACGGGACAAGCACAGTGAAAAGGAGAGGAAAAGGAGTGGTGGTGTATTCTGAGGTTTAAAGCCATAAGAACAACTGGTAATCATAATGAAAATCTTTGTTTTTCTGGGTTTTTTTTTTTTGTCAACTAGTTCGTCAAACTAACTTGCTAGGGCCAGTTTCAAATCCCTCACTCCTGAGTTCAGACAAGTCACGTCTTTTGTTTCTTCATTTTTTTTTTTTTTTTGAATTAAAGCTTGAATGTCTATTTGGTTTTTCATCAGAGTATCAGAGGTATGAGTCAAGCCCTCGTCCTGAAGTGGGAGAGAGGAAATCAGAGAGGTTTACCAGAGCAAAAGGAGGAAACGTGACTGGAGGAAATTCACCGAACAGAGAAATAAGTCAAGAGATACATACAGTATGTTAACCAGCTGGGAGCGTGTGTCTTCCAAATATAGCGGTGAACATCCGGAGACCAAATACTAAAGCAATCAAAACAGTAATTTCCTCCGCCAGTGTTTCCCCTGCTGCTGTCTCTCTCTCTGCGTCTCGTGTTACAACAGTCTTTAGGTTTGGTTTTGGTTTGAAACATTCGTTTGGCATCTTCTATTCTCGTCTTGATCTCAAGAACACCTCTCTATGCAGATACAAGCCTCACAACAACCCCCCAAAACTATTACAAAGATCCAGAAAACCTTAAATAGAATCCAATAAATACATAAATTAAATCAATAAATTAACAAGGCGAGAGACAAGTTCATAAAATACAAATGACCATTCCCCCCCCACCCCACCCCACCCGAAAAAAGCACACACCTCCCTCATACAATAAATACAAATATTTTTTTCCAACAAAGAGCCCATGAGAGATAAAGAGTTTTAAAGCTTTTGGTTCTAAAATCAAGTCATCGTCATCAGTCGTCATCGAAGGATAAAATCCCAGCCTTTTTATACATGAGCAACAAGTAAGAGCGGTGGAACATAGATCTTCCCCCTACAAAATCTATAGAAGAACTAATGGATACATTCCCTCTAAAAGTGGGCGTCGCCAGGCTTTATTCCAGCTTAGACGCCCCCCCACCCCCCCACCCCCACTCCCTCCCCCCATCGTCCTCATCATTGGTTGCCTTCAGTACCTGTGACCTTTTACAGTAAAGCATAATTCCGGACATTTCTGACCTGGACGCTATTTTCCCATCTTATTCCATCCTGTCGACCAAAACCTCATCACTTGTTTTACTGTAGAGATACTGAAGTCTCACTTGACCGAGTGTGGCTCTCCAACAGGCTACAGCCTAATACACAGGCCTAATACACACTCCAAAAATAAACCCCAAAAGCACCCAAAGTGTGACTTTTTCAACACATTGATTGCTCACTCTTATTCACACATTTTAATGTATTTGGCCCATTATCGCTAGCTACCAGAGTCTAGCTTATAGCTAGCTAGTAGCTTACTAGCCTAACTAGTAAGCTAGGTAACTAACTTTGATGCTGACTTTAAGCGGTCGTTGTGGTCGTTGTTCCCGAGACTGCTGGCTAATTTGATAACTGTTAAGCCTCTCTGAACTCTGAAGTTTAAGTACGTTTTTATATCGAGCTTATTCACACGGCAGCCATTTTGAACACTCGGGGTGGGAGTCCAGCCCAGCTATGTCGGACTGTTGTGTACCAAGATGCACATCACACAAACATTTAGCATTTCACAGATTCTCCGCTGAAAAACATATTAGAAACAAATTGACCTTAAGAATCAACAGGGATGCTCACATTTTTATATATTTGGCACGTTATTATTAGCAACCAGAGTCTAAGCCTAGGTAGCTAGTAGCTAACTAGTAAGCTAGCTAATTAACTTCCCTGCTAAATTCAAGTTGTGGTTGTTGTTCCCGAGATTGCTCGCTAATTTGAGAACTGTTCAGTCAATCTGAACTCCTTACTTATGTGTTGAAGTAACGCTAACTTTATATGCCAATCTTCCGGGCAGAGTTTCCCACCCCGAGAGTTCAAAATGGCCGCCGTGTTGAATAAGGTCAATTTACATTTAGTCTTTCCTTGTTTCCTCTTTGCCGGCCGGCTGCAGCTGCCTGACTACGTGCTCCGCTGTGTAAAGTAGGCTAGTGCAAAATAGTGAAAGTTGTCAAATCACGGATAAACTGAAAACTAAATATGTACGTCGTTTTACAGAGCGTCAAAATGTTGGAAAAGACCCTGGCAAGCGAGACGTTAGCAGCTCTGTCGTGAAGCTGTCGACGAGGTTTTGGTCGGAATCGATCGGTGTGATGGAAAAAAGACGGGACGGTTCTTTAAACGTCTCAGTTCAGCTGTGACTCCCGCTTTTTTTGTCCAACACGCTTCTGTGACAGAAAGAGTGTGTGTGTTGTGTATTTTGTGGTTTGGTTTATATGTTAGAGAACTATCTCTACGCATTCACACAAGCACACACGCATACATGCACGTATGCTTATACACACACACACATGCAAACGCACACACACACTCAGGCGCACCCACTCCTATCATTGTGCATTGGTTTGGTTGTTCTATTTGGTATGGTTGTGTGTCTAAAAAGGTTTGCTTTTGGTATTCAGTTTTGGCTTATTTTTTTTTCACAACATTCTGGATCAACTAAAACATATTTTTTTTTGGAAGCTACATTTTCACAGTTATTTCCAACCATAAAATAAAATAAAACCCAGAGCACAACCAAAGGGACGAGAAGATATGAAAATAGGCGATACACCCCCCCCCTCCTCCCCCCCTAAACACCCCCCCTCCCTCCCACCGCATAATAAGTAGAAAGCAATGAGACAAATTCATACATTATCATTAACAGACACACTATGGAAAGCAAAAAACGAAAAATATATATTCTTAAAGTCAAAGTCTGTTGAGGTTATTCCATATTTTATCCATCCAGGAAAAGAAAGTGTGAACAAAGCCGAGGGAGCGAGGGAAGGAGCGAGCTTCTCTCTGTCTGCCTATTACAAGAACAGCAATCACAGTTAAAGACGAACAGACAGACAGCGCCTCCTCCTCTTCCTCTCCTCCTCCTCCTCCTCCTCTTTGTTCACGTCTTGTATTTGGTTTGGTTTGCGGATCGCTTCAGTCACTCATACATAACTAGTAGCAGTATCAGTAGGTTTTGGTTTGGGTTTACTTTTTGGTTTTTTGGTCCGCCGCTTCAAGCGCTCCTCCTCCTCCTCCTCCTTCTTCTTCTTCTCCTCCTCCCCTCGGTTTCCCCTGCAGCTTTTCATACCTTTGGCTCCTCCGTCCTGACCGCTACTCCTCCTCCTCTTCTTCTTCTCTTTTTTTTTTTTTGGCCCTTTGATCTGATCTTTGGAGGCAAAGGAGAGGGGCAGATGGGAGGGAGGGATGGAGGGCAGGGGTTTGGGGGCAGTAGGGGGAACGCCGGCGCTTCACCTCTTTGTTTTGTTGTTTTTTTGTTTTTTTTTTGGTTTGGACTCTTTCTTATGCTTGTGGTGTGTTTGGTTTTTTTTTTGTTTTGTGTTTTTTTTTTCCTTTGACACTGCTGAGGTTTTGTCTGGACACTCGTCTCCCGGGCGAATCCAGAGACAACGCTGCCAGAGGCGATGCTTTGGTATCCAAGAGTGACTGTCTGGTGGTGGGTGAGCAGTCTGGAACATGACATGGTGATGGTGGTATGGGGTATGTATGAGAGGATGTCAAATAAAAACAAGGCAAATAAATATGGAGAAAGGCGAGACAATTATTTTGGTTTCAGTACCTCCCCACGGTCGTCTGTAGTGTGTGTGTGTGTGTGTGTGTGAGAGTGTGTATGCTCTTTGCAGGCAGTATAAACACTGTTCAGAGTATCTACTATGTCTTCTGTTAGAACAAATGTTTAAAAGAATGATGAGGATTTTGATAGCGTTTATGATAATGATGATGATGATGAAGATCCTGATAAATACGTTTGTTTTAAACAGCGACAAATGGCAGGAAAATGAAGAAATAAAGAATCCATAAATTGTTGTGTACAATATAACAGTAACATGTAACATGAAAGTAACATGAATTTGACCATTGTAGTAACTTTAACTTAAAGAAAACCTGGGTCAAATGGGATTTTGCAAACACATTTTATGGTTTGTTTTATCCTCCTCACGTGCCAGATGGGTGGAGTTTGCCACATAGTACAATTTAACAAGTGCCAGAAAGCTCAGGCAATCACAGGAAAGTATTTAAAAGTACATTTTTATACTTTTCGGGGGTTGACATCTTACCTGGCACTCTCTGCATAGTCCTGATGTAGCAAACCCCACCCATCTGGTACACCAGGCCGGTTAAAACAAACACCACCTGACACAGTTTTGATATGAAGTAGGTTTAGAAGTGTAAAGCTGTTAAGAGAGAGGTAGGTAGATATTCTGCATGTGGGATCAGCTGTAAAACATTAACATCAAACTGTATGCATTTGGCAAGAAACACCCTAAAGAATGATGAATACAAAAACAATAGAAAAATATTTGTTTGGTAAATGATAAACCAAAAATAAACAGAAAACAGAAATCCTGAGTGAAATGGATGATGTTTGGCATGTAGTAGAATGGAGTACTGAACGGATCCTGGACAGATCAGGATTTAAAAGTCTTTTGAACTAAAGCTTTTCTCTCCGTTTGTTGTTTTTTTTTTTTTTGGTTTTCAGTTTTTGGTATTTTGGTATTTGGAGATTTTGGCATGTTTGTCATTTATGTCTTTGTGTGTTTCCCTTCTAGCGTTTTCTCTATTTGGTTGCAACCACACGACTTTCCAGGCTTGTTAAAAAAGTCTTTCCTTTTCTTTTCGCCACCCATCTTTCACACACAGTTTCATTTGTCTTCTCATCCCTGCCCTCATCGAGTTTTTTTTTTCTCCAGCTGAAAAAAAAAAGCATGTCGTTTCGTTTTTCCGACGCCGAGCAAACGCGCTCCTCACTGCCACCTCTCCAGCTGTATCGATAGATCATTATTATTTGGTTTCAAATCTCCCCCTCCGTTCTCCTGTTCTCTCTATCCTCTCCATCCTCCCTCGCTCTCTTTCCTTCCTCCCCTCATCCATCTGTGTATATTTTTGGCTTCAGTAGACTTCAGCGGGGAGAGAGAGAGACGAAAGCAGAGACGGATCAGACAGAGAGATGGCTTTGGTTGAAAGGCGAGGTTGTAAATTTGTTTGTTTTTTTAAAGCTCCTCGAACGCTCCGCTTCCTCCTTTTTCCTCCTCCTCGTCCTCTGATGGGACGCTTTGGCTGTCCGTCGGGCGTCACTCGGCCATGGTCCCTCCCAGGGGCGGCGGCGAGGCTTCGCTGAAGGAGCAGAAGGAGGCGGGGCTCGAGCAGGGAGAGGCGGAGTCCTCGGGGCAGGAGGTGGGGCTCATGAGGTCGCCGGCGCCGGGCGGCGGGGACCGGGAGAGGGCGGGTCTCGGCGCGCCGACCAATCCCATTGGGGGGGCGGAGGCCGCGGCCATGGAGCCCGTCGCCATGGGGAGGAGCGTGGGGCGGTTGAGGAAGAGGGAGGGGCGGAGGGAGGGGGGGGCTCCGCCCAGCAGCATGTGACCCGCTCCGACCTCAAGGCTGGAGATGGGCAGCTGGCCACCGCTGGCTGCCAGGGCTGCTGGAGAGGAGAGAGAGGGAGGGAGGGAGGGAAGAGAGGACGAGAGGGAAGAGAGGAAGACGGAGGTGGAGAGGGAGGAGAGGGGAAGACGAGAATAGAGGGGAAGAAGACGGTGGAGAGGGAAGAAAGGAAGACGAGGGTGGAGGGGGAAAGAAGAAGACGGGAAGAGAGGAGAAGGAAGGAGGAAGATGGGAAGACAGGATGACAAAGGTGGAGAGGGAAGACAAGAAGATAAGGGAGAGTGAGGGAGGAAGACGGAAGAGAGGGGGAAGACAAGGGCAGAGAGACGAGAGAAAGTAAAAGAGAGGGAGAAGAAGTAAGCGACGAGGGATAAATAGCGAAGCGGAGAGGAGGAAAACGAGATCAAGGAGTGGAGAAGGAAGGAAGGGAAAGAAGGATAAAAAGAGCGTACAGAGAGAGAGAGAAGACAGGAGGAAGAGAGGGGGAAAGAGGAGGATGGAAGAAAAAGAGAGGAGAGTAGGAACAAAGTAGATGGGGGAAGAGAGAAGGAAAAAAATGTGAGGGAGAGGTTTGTGAAGGGGGGAAAGAGGGATACAGAGAGAGGAGAGGAGATGGAAGGGAGGAGCAAAGGGTGGGGAGGGTGAAAGGGAAGAGATAAAAGGAGAGGAGGTAGAGGAGGATTAGAGGGGAAGAAAAGCAGGGAGAAGAAGAAAAGAGAAGGGTAGAAGATAAAAAAGACAGGAAGAAAGGAGATTCAGTCAGTGTGCGGTCAGTATCAGGAGGAATATTAATAAGTCTTGGCTTGGTGGAGATGAAGATGATGAAGAAAGGGTGTTTGAAGTGGTTTCTTGAAGTGGATATTCTTCTAATTTTGACAACTGAAACCAATTTGCTCATAAACGGCTCTTATATACAGTGTAGAAATAAACTGTTGAGAATGAAGGCGCGATGAAAAAAAGTTCTTAAAGTGTATAAAGAAATGAGTGAGAAAGCTCTATCGTTTGGAAGTGAATCATAGTTTCTATTCATATTCGGAAGTAATTTAAAGTGAAAAGAACATGATGATGAGGATGGAGAAGGTTGTTTAGAGCTTGCAGCATCCACACACACACACACACACACACACACACACATCTGCACACTCTTTCACGTGTTGATGAAATGAATCGACTGGGATGTTTGAGTGTGAAAAAGAAGGATTTCTATCTCATCCGGTGCCTGTCTGCCTTTTGCGCACTAAAATCAGGTAATTTAATGTAAAATGTTTAAAAAATAATCAAAAGTAAATAGCTGCCACACCCTTTTTGAATTAAAACAATGTTTATTAGTTACAAAAGGGATATTTCTAGCTGTTTTGTGAGTTTTAAGACTCAAGATGGAGGAAAATGCAATCCTCCAATCATTAAATTATATTGCAATAAGAGATAATAAGAGAATACCTGAATTTTTTTTATCTTAATCTTAAAATACAGCTGCCAATATTGAGCAGAATAACCCCTCTCTATCTGTCTGAACTCCTCTTTAACCGACTTTTGAATTTCAGTGTCGCATGCCGTGGTTTGACACTTTTATCCATTACACCGGCGAATACATTCTTAACATGGGCGGCCCCAGAGGGAATCACACCTCAAATCCTTTCACACACGCTCTTCATTCTGCCTCCCCCCGCCCCACTGCTCCCCCCCCCCCCCCCCCCCCCAGCCTGACTCCATCAGAGCCGGCAGTGCCAGACCGGCAGTTTCCATAACAGACTGTATCCTTCTCATCACCCCGCGGCCCGCAGGCCGGAGCGACGGCGAGCAGAGCGGGAGAGAAGGGAAGGTCTGAATCGGCGGTAAAAGGGAAATTGGGCCAAATGACGGATTTAAAGCAGAGCTCGACGAACCTATTTGTAATGCTTAATTGATTCGACAGCAGGTAATCTCTCTTAAAAGGGAATTTTAGAGGGGAAACTAGTTATTTAGCCAACGGGTCTCGATATTGAGAGCGGCGGATTGTGTGGATTTTATACTGAGGCCAGCCTGTTCAACTGTTTACTGTAAGCTGACTCGGCCTCCTAAGCCTCGCCATAAGGGGCTCTTGTCACTCGGCGATAATGGTAGTCTATTGTATGAGAATGAAATTGAATCTTTCACCATACTGAGCGATTCAAAAGTTTGTGCTGAGGAGGAGGAGGAGGAGGAGGAGGAGGAGGAGGAGGAGGAGGAGGAGGAGGAGTGCCGGCGCTCGCTGGTGGCGACTGGCATCACACAGGAAATTCATTTCAGACAGAATGGAAGAAGGGTGAAATGGGAATGGCAACTGGTCTTTAGAAATGGAGACTCATGAAGACTTACTGAGCTGCAGGGAACACACACACACACACACACACACACACACACACACACACACACACACACACACACACACACACACCTTGCATGGTAGCCAGGGGATTGCTGCCAATGAGGGCCTGGTTGATCCCTGTGCTTACTCCCATCATTGTGTTCCTGAAATGTGTGTATGGACCCCAAACACACACACACACACACCCACACACACACACATTCACACATGCGGAGAAAAAGAGAGGAGCAGGCAGGTTAATCAGTGCTACAAGCCCGATGGATTCAGTCTCACGTTATGATGATTTCTTTTTTTTTTTGTTTAAAAAGTAAAGTAGCTTCTTTTATTTTTGTTCTGCACCTGTCAGTTGTTCTCTAAGTCGAGGCCGCATGCTCTTGCCTGTGCACATATTTCTCAAAACATATTTCATGCGTCTTGACGTGTGGGAACCTGTGGATTTACTGCCAAACTGGTGGAGCAGGGTAGTGTGACATAGCGTCAACGACCAAATAACACGGATTCCCCAGTAAATATCTACTAGAGAACATGGAGTTTAAGGTGTGTACAGGTGGTAGAGTCCTTTCCCAGGGACAGAGTGTGTTGAGTATGCTGGAGAATATTTTACTCTTACAAAAGCAGCTGTAGAGTTATATTACAAAATGCCTGAAGCTCAAAATCTCCAGTCTGATCCGGTCTGTAAAAATTTAATCATTCAACTCAAATGACTCACTATACTTTAAAAAGAATCATAATTTGTTTCATATTTTGTGCTTTCATTCATTTTAGAATAGTAGGTGAGCCTTTTTCACATTGTGGAAATTAAAATTTTGTAATAAAAAACTGTATCATATATCCTCCATCTATCTATGAAGTGGCCAATGCAGCCAAACCCTTTTCAGATGTTTTAAAGCATAAATGTCACATGATTTCAGAGTCTATAGCTAGTTGAGCTTATGATGATCTGCCCACTTTTTTATTTACCACTACACATGGACACTCACCCAGTGTTGAGCCCGTGGGCCCCGAGGCTGGGAGGGGCGGGGCTGGCTGTGCTATGAGGGGGCGGGGTCACAGAAGAAGAGGCGGAGCCTACTGCGGCCGAGCTGATAGGAGTCAAAGGGCAGGACGCTGAAGGTGACGGACTGGTGGCTGAGAGCAAGACAAGAAGAAGAGATGCTGTTGGTGTTATGTAGAAGGTTGCGCTTTATGTATTTGACGTTGCTTTATCAGTGGAGGTTTCACTGCAGTAATAAATACATAGAGATTTTCTTTGCTGACACAATTTGTCATTAGCAATCAGAGGTGGAGTCAAAGAATCTCCTTGAACTCCATTCATCTTCAGGATAGAGAGACAATTTTGTGTTAGCTGGGGCTGGAAAATATTAGCCCCGGGCTCAATGGACCAATAAATTTCCAGCTGTGTTTGTAACCTGTCAGGTCATCAGTCATATCTGTGAAGCTTGGGAAGCCTCATACTGTAGCGGTCTATAAATCATGAGGATGAGTCACGATTCATGGAAGTAAACAACTCAAGATGGGGCCGAGTGCTTTCATGTTGTCAAGAAAAACATCATTGTTTTATGATCATTTTCTATTTCGGGCTTTTTCTCGTAGGACCCATGTTTTCAAAATGATGATTCTCGTGAAAGCCTGTAATGAGATTTACCATTTTTAGGCCTCTAAGTACTAACCTGCAAATATATAGATATCTACATCTCTGAAATATAGTCAGGACCAGTTTAATCTTCCTTTATTTGACCTTTGGGTACCAACAACACTTTTTAAAAGCACTGGTCCAACCTTCTATAATTTACAGACCTGACTATACACAGGACATACAGTATATACAACTAACCTGTTGTGCTGAGGCTGGTGGTAACCTGGGACAGACCCTGACTGGATATCTGAGAGAGAGAGAGAGGGAGAGAGAGAGAGAGAGAGAGAGAGAGAGAGAGGGAGAGAGAGAGAGAGAGAGGGAGAGAGAGAGGGAGAGAGAGAGGGAGAGAGAGAGAGAGAGAGAGAGAGAGAATCAGAGGGGCACAATGACACTAGTTATATTTCCATCCAACTGTCAAGCAAATTTTAGACATAGTTTTTGAATGTTGCAAAATATCAAATGTGAATTAGGTGCATTTCCATCAGCTGGGTTGAAGTGAAGAAATCAGCTTCTTGAATGTCAAAACATCCACAAGAAAAATGGAAAAAGAGCCTTTCAAGAAGTGATGAGAGAGAAGTTATTACTCTTTAATGTCAGCCAATGTTGGCCGTATTTCATTCTTTCATCGACGCTTTCATAGATAGATAGATAGATGTGGGCTACAAGGTGGATCGTATCATCTGCAGGCTGCGGTGCAGGCGGTGCTGGTGGACCGTACCATGTGCGGGCTATAGCAGGGGGCTTTGTGCGTCACAACAGGCGAGGTTTGGCTGGGCAGGGGAGGGGTGGCGCTGCTGGAGGGGTTGATGCGTTTCTCTTTCTGCCGGCGGTTGCAGAACCAAACGCGGATCACCTCCTTCTCCATGTTGAGCTGCTCGGCCATCAGCAGGATCTCCTCCGAGGTAGGCTTCTGGTTCTGAGGGAGAAAACACATTAGATGGAGGAATAAACATGGGAACATAGTGCGCGATCTCCGAGGAACGACTCCGGTGGGAAAATGGTGAGATAGAAAGTTATCGAAGATTTGAGCCTGGGTTTGGGATATAGGGGTGGTGGAGGGAAATCAAGTTTAGATAACAAAAAACATTGAATAGATTTACACAAAAGCAATTAATGGACACCCAGCAAACATTCTGACATTGAATAGATGTTGATAGGACTGCCCCGACATTGAAACCAGTGTACATATAGCACCAAAGTTGAGACGATATTTGTAGTCGTCCAGAGCTGCTACCTGCATCATTTTGTGAAATCAGGACCTAAATATCTTTCTGATACCAATTCAAAACAGTTTCCAAAGCTGTTTAAATATTATTTTCTTTGAATGCCATAATATCATATTGTGACAATGTTGTGCTTGTTGAGGCTGACATTGAAGCTGCATGTCTTGTAAACCTTGCTGGGCAGACTGACAGATGAAGATAGTTAGCTAGCTGGTTAGTTAGCGAGCTAGCTGGACAGACAGATGTCAGACAGACAGATGGTAGACAGACAGATGTCAGACAGACAGATGTCAGACAGATAGATGGTAGACAGATGTCCTACCGTGATGAAGTTGCGCTCTAAGGCCACGCGGACGTTGGTCTCGATGCTGGTGCGTTTCTTCCTGCGTCGGCCGGGCAGCCCCTCGAAGCCCACCATGGGGGAGGAGAGGGAGGAGGGGCTGGGCAGCATGCTGTCCACCGCCATGGTTTCTGGGAGAGAGAGAGAGAGAGAGAGAGAGAGAGAGAGAGAGCGTGAGACATAACAACATGCAGGCCAACTGATATAGATACACAGATGGACAGAGAAGGAAAGGCAGTGAGGCATGTGTTGATTATAGACTAAGAGGGGTTTGTTGAATTGAGCAAAGAGAGAGAAAAGAGCGCCACCTACAGAAACTCAAGCTCAAGTGATCTCTGGTGGGAAGTGCAGTGCAGAAACACCACGGTAACGAGCGCTTAGCAATAAAGATGTCTCCAAAATTAACAGTAAAAGAATCTCACGGATTACCGCTTGAGGCTCATACTACTGTTGCAATAACCGTTGACAGATTGTTGAGTGCAGCAGCAGAATGAGCCTCTAAACTGCTCTGCGTCAGCTAAATACCTAAAATGTTTTGTAAATGTCTGTACTGCAGATGTACAGAAACAGCATGTGGCTCCTAAACATATGAACACACTTGTAATTCTTTAAAGAAAGAGAAACCGAGAAGTCCTCTGTTGAGATTGTTGCCAGAAAAACAAACCGTCATCTATGTGTGTCAGTTGTTCTCATGTTTAGCTCAGTCATCATCATTAATCATCAATCATTAATGACTGCTTGAAAAAGTTACACAACATTTGGATGATGTTCAGTTTAACTTGGCACAATTTCTATTCATTTGGAGGAAAACAGTTGCCTTTAAGTAAAAAATAAACTTGTTTTCTTGACGTCGCTTTTTCAACCTTTGAGGGAAATCTCAGGCTCGGCATCCCGGGTCACCCAGGTGCAGGACGCCCGCTCTGCCTAGGCGTGGGTGCTCACCTGCGTCACTCAGCCACTTCTCCAGCAGCGGCTTCAGCTTGCACATGTTCTTGAAGCTGAGGTTGAGCGCCTCGAAGCGGGAGATGGTGGTCTGGCTGAAGTCGTTGCCGTACAGTTTGCCCATCGCCATGCCGACGTCTCCCTGATGGAGACAGAGAGAATGAGACTGAGGCACAGCGGGGAGCATGGAGACACACACACACACACACACACACACAAACTCATGTATCGGTTAACACATTAATATACAGACAAACATAAACACAACCTTAAAACACACACACACACTGCTGTATACGCACAACCATCCTTCACATTCCCATCACCAACACACCCTAATACCCCCATGCACCAGACTCCACACACACACACACACACAAATCTTTTCACACTCACACACACCCCATTTCTCAAGAATCGAGTGGGATGTAAAAGTATGAGGATGAGCAACTTCAAACTTGTCCTGTCTGCCCAGTGTCTGTCTGCCAGTTAAAAGAAATGTCGCGGCATAACACACACACACACACGCACACACACGCACACACACACACACACACACACACACACACTCTCTCTGTCTCTCCTCCCTGTTTTACCTGGGTGAACCCCAGCTTGATGCGTCTCTGTTTGAAGGTGCGGGCGAACTGCTCCAGCTCCTCCAGGTCGCTGGGCTCCTCCCCGTGACCGCCGTGACCCCCGTGGCCTCCGGGGGTCAAGCCGGAGGTCAGCGAGGAGGCCATGGTGCTGCCGGAGGCCGAGGCCACGCCGCCGGACGACACGACCCCGATGCCGCCGCTGGACACTATGGAGCCGCTGCTGCTGACCGCCACCTCACTGCTCTTCTCCCTCTGGAACGACAAGAAGAAACCGAGTGAATGAACAAGACACACATGGCTGCCTTACTGAATATGCCTTTTAATGTTTTTTTTTAGTGTATTTTTAGCATGTGTTCGCCATAAATTAATAAAAAAATAATTTATCTCTCCACTTTTCATCTCCACTTTTCAGGAATTGAAAGAAACATGTTTAGTCTAGTCTAGTTTATTTCTATCGCCCGTTATCACAGTCATGTCTCAAAGGGCTTTACATGCCATCATATACATGTCATATACCATACTACATCATATATATACACATCATATACATCCTATACTAGGTCATATAGATGGTTTACTGCATCATATACATACTACTCTGTTAGTTTCTGCACTCAGGCCTTTGGGTTTTTGACATTTATTAGTTCTGGCATCATGACATGTTCTTTGCATGAAGGACTCAAGGTTTTCAAGGTTTTTCCAGGCCGCTGTGCCATGAATACACATAAGGCGATCAGCTGGGAAACATACATAAAACAATGAATTTGACCTTGGGTGCCGTGAAAGAATCAACTAATTTGACAGGCATTATGCATGAGTATCCACCCATCTGGTGCTCCAAGCAGGATAAAACAAACACTAAGAATTACTTGCAAATACGATTTAACCCTCGCTTTCCACTCGGTCAGTTCAGAGGAACAGAGAGACAGCAAGATGAAACATAACGTGAAAGCAGGAATTTGACCCTGGGTGCCTTGGGAGAATCGACTAATTGGCGAGGCAACATGCATGATATCTGTTGCCACACAGCTCATTTACATTAGCCGTCTCTGTGCATAAAATACATAGAAAACGAGAGCATGTTTGACATGACTTCATCACCGCCTAATGAAAGATCTATAACGGCCCTTGGGTGTGTGAGGATGCATTCATGCATGACGTTAGTGAAGATGAAGGTAGAGGAAAGAAGGTGAGCTATTTGGCTCGGTGGTGAATATATTATCAAAGCCCAAGGTGCCCAATGGATTCAGGAACCTGTCTGTTATGAAGAAGAGCTGCTGTGACATGTGTTTTGAATTCAGCAGCTGCCGAACAGGTGAAGGAATCATCGCCGGGCAGATCATGGACATTTCCAACAGCTGCACAATTCTTTTCTTTTTCCAAACTGATAACAGTGTTGGGTTAGGCTAGGGTTGAGATATTGAAGGAAGAATTTTAGGTAATTTAGAGTTTTAGAGAGTAATTTAGAATATAACAAAAGGGCTGGGTGGTATTTAAAACCAGTATGGATTCCCACAAAGGCAATACGTTGTTGTTGTTTTTTTTACAAAACTGCCATCAGCGATATAGAAATGCTTTCGTTCCAAAATAAAATTTGACACCACCATTTGATACCCATAGCTGACATGAAAGTAAAACTCATTATGAAAAAACAAGTTATTATATATAAAAGTTATTATCTATAACAACACCTTCTTCTACCAAATACTAAGATTGGTTAGAACGGACTCATTTATATTTTTGAGCTATTGTGTAATTCATTTCAAAACTTTTTCTAGAAATGGGGACATAGTGTATATGCAGCATCTTGGAATAAAATCCTTCATATATATTTTCTAATTTAAAAAATCCCCATTGTAAAGAATTAGGAATGGATATCAGGTAAGAACTGAGCATTTTGAGTGAAACCTACTTTGTTACAGAGATGTCAAAAATATAGAAATATATATATAGTCATACTATTTAAATAAGTGAATTATATGCTGTGATTATTTTGTCCATACCGCCCAGCCTTACTGCTCAGCCACCTCACAAGTAGCAGACTGCTACTAAAAAGGTTCTAATATACAAGACTATCAGGCAAAATTTTCCTTCTGTTCTCCTCCTTGGCTTTTATTTTTATTTCTTTTCCCAGCCCGTCTCTCAAAGGAATGCCATCAGGCCACTATGGCTCTGATCCCTGAACTCTTCTCTACTCTGGATATAAGTCACTGTGGAAATGAATATCAGCTAAATGCCTAAAACTTAATGTAATGTAAGTGACTTGCTGCTCTACAACATCTGTCTGGTAAAGCAGAGCTCGGCTTGAAAGACAATGGCGTGTTTTGCATTCTGCAGGTGGTTTTTATTAGAGGAAGGCTGATAGTGGTGAGTTGTCAGTCTGATTGACTGTGTGCTGTTAGAGGATCGATGAACCAGCACAGATTCAAACAGATCTGTTTGATTTGCTTGTAGAGGCAAGTCCCCCTCGTCCTGCAGCAGGTGTTAGTACTGAAGTCTCACCAGGTCCGTCTCTGTCTGCCTCACTCATATACACCTACCTTCTCTCCCTCACACACACACGCATGCACACACACGCACACACGCACACACACGCACACACACACAGGTTTCCTACCTGTGCTTGGAGTCCCAGGCGGGGCGGGGTGGTCAGGAGTCCCCCTGGGCTTTGCTGAGGTAGCTGAATCAGATTTGGTGTCGAGAGCAAACCTGGGAAAGGAAGATAATTAATCAATTAATCAATTAATCAATCAATCAATCAATCAACCGACAAATTAATTAATCGAGCATAGACCAAATGATGTCTATAAATGTAATGCGCAGCACCTTCAAGCAATAAAGAGTGGCTTATTGCATTTATGAAATGACAGTAACAAACCATTGTCATTAAAACACATGCAAATGTTCAGTAAATCAGTTAATTTTAATCATAAATAATTACATATTAACCATAATGCATCAACCATAAATATGAATCAAATGTGTATCTTCTGCCAAGCAATATAGTTCTTGAACAGTCGCTACATGAAGTGGCTGCTAAGTGACATATAAGCACCAGTATGAGTGATGACTGTGGGTGAGCACAGTAATATTTAGATTAACTGTTACTGTATGTGTTTATCAGGCATTTTACAAAGTCTCCGCCCGTGACTCAGCCAATCAGAAGCGAGGACCGGAGCTATCTGTGGTGTAAGTTGACCTCACCCTGCTGCGGCTGCTGTGCCTGTGCTGGCTGAGACAGGAGGAACTGGGCAGGAGACTGGAGAGGGTGACCGGGCATCAGGACCAGCTGCTGCAGCTGCAACAGCTGCTGGATGTCCTGCAACACACACACACACACACACACACACACACACACACACACACACATACACAGACTTATAGAGACACACTTCAAGACACGAGGCTGAGGCATATCGCTACTGCTGCTGCTGGGTGGCAACCTCGCAACTAAACGTCAAAGTCAACTTCAACAACGTCAGCAACCAAGAAAAAGATTAAAATTTTAAAATTTTGCAGTGGGTTTTGAAAAGGTTTCATGAAAAGAGAAGTGTCATAAAGGGTCATAAACCCAGAGAGGAACATCCTTCAAGTAAAAACATTAAAATCACCAAAATGGTAGGGTCAAAGGACCTTTAGCAGGGATGCAGTGGAGGGTAAACCCACCTAAACTCACCTTTTTATTTGCATGATAAAAGTTTATCCACCTGACATCAATCTTTATGGTGTCAATTTACATTATACATCATAGTAAGTACTGCTAAACTGATCTAAGTTATATGAAGATAGGGTTAGAAAAAAAAGACTGCGTTTGAATGAATGCGTTTCTGAAAAGAAAAGTGATTCAGGAAACAGGCACACAGCATTCAGTGCAGCTCTCAAACTGATTGGCTGCTCATACCTGGGCGGTGAGCTGGATTGGCTGCGACAAGGCCAGCTGCGGAGGGGGCGGGGCTTGGACCTGTTGCTCCTGTTTGGTTGGCTGTTGCTGCTGCTGCTGCTGGGACTGTGATTGGCTCTGCTGCTGCTGCTGCTGCTGCTGCTGCTGGTTGGCTTGTTGCTGCGCGGCGGCGTGGGCGGCGTGAGCGGCGTGGGCGGCGTTCGACTGCTGGACGGCCGCCGCCAGGAGCTGAGCCTGAGCCTGCTGCAGGAGCAACTGCTGCTGGGCCGGGAGGAGAGCGGCGAGCTGGGGGGGGGGGAGGAGCAGGAGGAAGAGGAGGAGGAAGGAGAGGTAGAGGAGGTAGAGGAGGTAAAGGAAGGGGAGATTGAGGGGACGAGGAGGAAGATGGGAGGCGATGTAGAGGAAGAACAGGAGGAGGAGATGGAGGGGTGGAAGAGATGGAGAAAGGGAGGAGGAAGAGGAAGAAAGGAGGAGGAGGAGAAGAGAAGTAGGTAAAGGAGGAGAGAAAAGAGAATGAGGAGGCAAGGGAGAGAGAGGAGAAAGAGGAGGACAGCGGTGGGAATGGAGATGAAGATGGAAACGGGCAGAAAGGAGGAGGAAGGGGTTGGAGGAAGAAGAGGAGGGAGGAGGATAAAGAGGGCGGGGGGACGAGAGATTAGAGATTAGGAAAAGAGAGGAGCAGGAGAACAAGAAGAATAAGAAGGAAAAGGAAGAAGATGAAAAGGATTTAAGGGCAGAAGAAGAAGACAAAGAAGGAAAGGAAAAAGGAGAAGGAACGAAGGGGAAGAGGAGGCAAGAAATAAGCGGCAGAGCCAAAAGAAGAAAAAGGACAGTCAACCCAGGGAGAGAGCAGAAGGTAGAAAGAATGAAAGACAGCACAAAAGAAAGAAGTGTTAGTCAGGAGAGAGAACAGAGCGGTGTCAGCTAGGTGTAGGTGAGTATTTCAGCAGGCAGTAAAAGCATGACAGAGCAAGACAAGCAAGAAAAACCACCCACGTAACTCACACAATAATGTTTAGCTTCGGTGTTGCATTGTACTATAAATACTGTCATTTTACTACGGTTTGTTCAAGTCATTGCTTGTCCTTTTAAGCGGCTGAACTACTGTACATTCTCTGTGCATTTTCCTGTGTGCCAGACAGTGCATGCTTGTATTTTTATCACAACGGCACTCCTTTTAAACCCTGGAGTGTTTACTCCTTTAGTTTTATGGGTAAGAAAAGACAGCAGTTAGACAGCAGTTGCTGAGGGCAAACTGATGCTCAAATTCAGCTATTTCTTCATGTGTTTTTAACTGGTATGAACACCAGAGAAGGGAAATGACAGCAAAGAGTGCAGACAAGTCCATCACACTTAGCTCAAGTTACAGGAACTGGAATCAGATTTGTTTTGACGCCCATCTGCTGCCAAAATCTCTAACCTGGCAGGATGACAGATTAACCAAAACTCTGTCCAATGAACAAGCTACTTGTGAGTCATGTGACTTTTGTTTACAAGACCTGGTTCACTTGTAATCGGGCGGTGTGAATGTAAGTGCACCAAATACAAAAATGCAAACAATGCAAACTTTTCCACTGTGGTTCAGAGGAAAGAAAGCAAACGGTAGGTGTGATCGCACCCTACGTGTCAACTCCTTGACTTCCTAATAGGGATGCACCGATGCCACTTTTTCAATGCCGATACCGATTACGAGTATGAAAGTTTAAGTATCGGCCGATACTGAGTACCGATCCGATCCATTACTTTTACTGAACAGTGCAGGCTTACTTCCTTAGTTTGGGGTCAATGGACAAAATTATTGAGATAAAATCCTTGTTTTTCCCACTGTTTGAGAAATACAGGCTTCTATGTGCCACAAATGCATAAAATCAAGACAGTTTGCTTTTATTTCTTACATGTTGCTCATGGTTTTCGGTATCAGATTTTAGTCTTGGGTAAAATCTCCGATACCGATATTCCATTTTAGCCTGGTATCGGCACCGATACCGATACCAGTATCGGCACCGGTGCATCCCTACTTCCTAAAGCTTTTCATGGGTGCAAAAACTTCAAGCATGTGTAAAACCAGTGACATAACCCCTGATTGGTCAAGCAATTGGCCAAGCAAATTGTCTTGCACCTATCACAAGTCTTAGTGCTGACTTGGAACATTGCAAAGGTTTTTGTAGCCACTAAAGGTTTTAGTAAATCTGGACCAAAATGTGCTAATCTTGGCTTGGCAGATTGAAGTTCTGTACATTATGAAGTGTATAAGTGTATATCTGGTGCTGCCATATTTCCAAAGCCCTTTTCATGTAAAATCTTATATATAGAAATGCTGGTCAGGGTATGGTATGGGTCCATCAGAAGTCAGCTAAGTGCTTTTCTCAAAAACACCTTTTTTTTTACACAGCTACACAGATCGTGGCCCTACAAAGACGATGCTTTCAAGCTCATCTCATCCAGCAGAGGAAGAAATGCAGGAGCTGAGTCATATTGGCTGCAGTAAACGGTCAGCATGCCGGTGTCAAGCCAGCACTCGCTCACTCCTGATCGTTGACTGCTTGCCAGACATTGTGAGGAGTGTGTGTGTGCGTGTATGTGCGAACACGATGCGTAGGATATTGTACACGTGTAGATTCTGTGTGTGTGTGTGTGTGTGTGTGTGTGTGCTCTCACCCCTGCTAGCTGACTGCCAGCCAGCATCAGCTGTGTGTGGTGGTGTTGGGTCTGCTGCTGGGAGGGAGGAGGAGGAGGAGGAGGAGGAGGAGGAACGGTGCTTTGGGTCATCTCAGAGCTTTCCTCACTCTTTCCCTAAAGGAGACCACAAACACATGATTTCTTCACCAGGTGTCCGCGTTTTAACCCACAATCACCTCAGTCACATTCCCACAGTAACACACACACACTGATCTGGGAGCTGCTTCACAAAAATCGGACTTTTTAAGATTCTTGCTGCATTGCCGCTCTACTGCTGCTCCACCTCCAGGAGGAAGTGTTTGGAAAGGTTTATCGGAGTGATATAGGATAGGTGCAAGATGGAGGCAGGTTCTGCAAAGGCTAATGCTGTATAATATATAGACGGTATAATTTATTTTACCCTTGTTTAACCAGGTAAAGTTTAAAATCTCTTTTGCGAGAGAGACCTGGCCAAGACAGCAGCAATAAGTTCAAAGAGACAAAGAATTGGCAGCAGAGAGTCTCTAATCTCTCTCTCTCTCTCTCTCACACACACACACACACACACACACACACACACAAATCAGGTCAGGGCAATGCATTATCTCAACAGAATACTTTCGTCTCAATATTCAGCAAAACACAGTGAGAGATCAATGCATATTCAGCAGATCCCAAGTCTCAGCAGCCGCATCATTATGAATGCTGCAGAGTGATAATGTGCTAAAAGTACGTAGGATCCGTATTCGCAAAACATTTGCGGTATAAAAATGTCACTCAGGGCCAGAGAACAGGTCGATTTTGCAGTTACTGGTTCTAATTTAGGTAGAATAAAACACAGAAGCAGAAGACAAATCAGACTGTGCAGGTGAGAAGAAGAAAAAAGTGTTTACTGGTCATCGGTCCGGAGCGAAGCGTCCATCATCATCGTTTCCATGGTGTCAGGAACATTCCAAAGCTGCTGACCTCTGACCTTCAGCTGTCGTTACCTCCCCACTGCTCTGTCATTACCCGTCCATCACTGCTGCACTGCTGGACTGGACTCTACGTCTATCACTCTGTCTCTCTGCAGTCAGCTGTGTTTTTCTCTTTTCTTTCTTTCTTTCTTTCTTTCTTTCTTTCTTTCTTCAAACAGCTCTATCAAACTTTCTCCAGAGAGGTGAGTGTTCTCTTTGTCCCCTGTGCTGCTCAAACCGGCTCTTCAGTTCCCAGTAAAGTGGGCGTGGCGAATGTCGTCGTGGTGAAAACATGCTGATTTGCATATTAGACACCGCTTGCAAGAGCTTCACCCAAGCCAACGACGCGGACACCCGGACTGTAATAGATGCAGCACAGTGTGCACGCAGAAACACACACACACACACACACACATACACACACACACACACACACACACACACACGCTGCATGTCGGGGCTCGCTCACCTTGCTGCCAGCCGGGGCGGGAGAGAGGCTGAAGGGGCTGGTTTTCATCGGCTGGACCTGCAGCAGAGAGAGGATGATAAAATCAAACAGCTCACACACACACACACACGCACACATCACTCTTCATTATGCAAATCCACACCAGCCGATGACTTTAATCTGTGTTGACACGTTCTGGGTGAATCACAGTTACATGGCACTCTCACTGGGCAATGCTGTGCTTGTTGTTTGGCTTCATACATCAACAGCAGACAGTAGAAAACAGTAAAGCCTGTACATCTCATATTGACAATGTTCAAGCCAAGTGTTGCCTGGAAAAAAATTGACCAAATGGAGATCCACATCACACCGAAAAAAGTGTCACTATAAGGTATATGGATGGATTTTTTACTATATATGAAAGGTTTTGCTCAAAGATTCTATACATCGATTTTAGTAAAAAAAACACTTCAACAATATTCAATAATACGTTTTACTTTCATCCCAGCCATCAGTTTGTCAGAGCAGCTGCCACATTTTTCTAATTTTGTGTTCGTATAAATTCGTATTCTTGGAACACGTTTTTGGGAAGGATGTGTCGTTTATTACCTAACAAACACCAAGGTACCTGAAGAGTAACTAACATTTTAATGTGATGATTTAATTAAGAAATTGCTTCTGTCTTGAATGTTTTAATATCGCACTTGCATCTTAATCATTTATAATTGTATCACTGTAATATGAAAATCATAGTTTACCGAAACAGCTCCATATTGATCATATTCCTAGTGTTACAAGTTAAAAAATAAATTGAATAGTACAGTTGTTTAGCGTCATAGTTTAAAATGAATGGAAGAACACCAACCTGATCATCAGGGCTGTTTCTGTCAGAGTCTGAAACACAAAAGGACATGAGAGCCACTTAGACTGTGTGTGTGTGTGTGTGTGTGTCTGTGTGTGTGTGTGCTGATAAGGGCGACTGAATCAAAGTTGCACAAGTGTGATGACTAAAATGACTCAACACAACCGTTTGAAAGGGATAATATGCAAAGATATCGGATTGTGATGAGGAAATAAATATGTGAAATTTAGTTGAACACAAGTAAACATGAATGTGACTGTGTGTGTGTGTGTGTGTGTGTGTGTCTGTGGGTGTGTGTGTGTGTGTCTGGGCGTACCTGAGCTGTCCCCTGGATAGTCAGCCCCAGGCTTCTCCTCCTCTGCTGCTTTGGACATCCTGATATCTGCAGGAAACACACACACACACACACACACACACACACACACACACACACACACACACACACACACACACACACGTGTCAGAAAGGGATATAGAAGATTCACAGAAGTACATAAGACCCTGTTAAAGCCCTCCAGGTCAGAGAAGTTGACCGGTGAGCGGAGGGTTGCTGGTTCAAATCCTAAACTGTGTGGGGAGAGAGAATGAGACAGCTGCTGCCCGCCCGCCCCTGAGCAAGGCATTCAACCCTGACTCACATTACATATAGCTCACTTATTGACTTTTTACCAGGACTCCACAAAAATGTTATTCATGTTTCATAATCTCACTCATTCTCTCTCTCTCTCTCTCTCTCTCTCTCTCTCTCTCTCTCTCACACACACACACACACACACACACACTAATAATAATGCTACTAAGTGCATCAGTATCAGATAATGAGAGCCAGACAGACACCATCTTTCTCTTTTTTTCTGTTTGTAGAAATTTCACAAATTGAAAATTGCAGCATTATTTTACTGCAATTTAGAGAAACATGTTCATACAAGTTACATGCTCAATAGTTGTAACTAAAAAAAAAGGTAAATAAATGCTAAATAAAATGCAAATAAATATTTTTTTTTTGCATATTAAATAAGCTGTAAATTAACTTAGCATAATTTAAATAATTCCATATAAAGCATTTAATTATAATAATTTGCATATGAATATTTTAAATGCCTAATTCATTCAATTAATTAATTCAATGCTTATTTATTCAGTTAGTTTATAAATGTAATCTGAATGGAAAGAATAGCAGCTTTATGTAAGGAAAAGCAACAGGCTAACAGTCTATATAAACATCAGTGTGTACATTTAAGTGGTGAAAGGTAAAAGTATCTCAGCAAGCCTAAATATTTATCGTAATTTTGTGTGATTGAAAAGGAACAAACTTTATTTGCACAAACATTTGACTCATTGCCTACTGACCATAATGAAAAACAACTGTAGAAATGCTATAACTAATTTCAGAGGGACAGCCTACTATACAAATATCACAGCAAAACTATAGACCATATAGGAATATTACAGGAATATCATAGGAGATAAACAATTAAAAAAAAAAATACCGTAAAGTCTTTAAATAATGTCTTTAAAAACTCACTTAAAGTCCTTATTGTTATAGGATATTATTGGATTATAGCGATTCTTCCATAGGGGAAAAACAAAATGTATACTTTATGTATACTATTTGCTTGCTTCACTCACCACAACGCACGGAAGCAATGTATATTTTTTACTTAATGATCAAACCCGAGTTTCAAAATTCAGTCAAATTTTATATTTCAAGTGGGAAGAGAAAACGGGTGAAAATTGCTGAAAAACAACAGTCTACATTTCCAACGCCCCTGTTTAAACTACAGGAGTCGCTTTTTAAACGGCCGACAAAAAAATAAAAAAATCTGCTTCACCCTCCGGACAGAAACGTCGCATTTTCGTTTCAATGGATCTTCTGCCATTTCACTTAGAAACTGATGGCTGAAGGGTAAAAAGACGGCTGATTGTTTTTGATCTGAAATATCGGGATGTGTCACGTGTAGGAAAGAAATACGGTCGAAAATAAAACAGAAAAATATGAAATCTAATAGACGCAAAATTACACTTCATGGAGAAATATTAATGAAAGGAATATGCAAAAGGAGATGAGCTGAAATTAATGTTAAATGAAATTTGACGGGGGAGTCGGTACTCACTCACTGTACACACACACACACATACACACACACACACACACACACACACACACACACACACACACACACACGCTCTGATGGTCGCTAATTAACTGCGGCTCGTTAAAATGAAGCAGCCTTAATTAACCTCAAGCCCCTCATAGAGAAACCATAACAGAACCTGAAGAGATTCATTCCAAAACAGTTTATATATTTTTTGGGGGGAAATAAATTGCTTTCCAGAAATTCATCGGTCCATATTTCAAAAACACTGATTCTTATATTCACAAAAAGCATTACTGTTTTCTAAGCAAAGTCAGTGCAGTTATACCAATTAATATAATTAATATTAACCCAGAATGTAGTTTGCTGTCATGTATTTTGTACCAACAAGGGTCTTTTTTTTTCCAACTAGTGGACATCTGATTTTGGAATGAAACTCTTCGTGGAACCATAAACAGGCAATTACATTTACATTTTAGCTGATGTAATATTCTCTTATCTAGAAAATATTATAAACTTGAACTCCTAGGTCACTGACTTAAAAAATACAGAGTATTCCTGTCAACATACAGAGAGAACAACCAGCACTGTGGTAGAATTATCCCCAACCTATTCTCTAAATTTCTTCTTTTAAAGGGGCTCTATTATAGGAATTCAAATTTTCCTCTATGTATGTACATACAGTATATGGACAATAATGAAGACATCGTTCAAATTAGATTTTGTTTGAGTGGTTAAATTTCAAATTATTGCATTTTCCAAAATCCATAAATGTGTGTGACTAACCCCAGTAAACAGATCACAGCTGGACTTGGTCCTGATTGGCTCGCCTCAATAATAAATCGCTAAAATCCCTCCAATCAGGACAGTTTTCGGCACCTGAAGTGAAAAACCTCTACTCAGCAGGTTTAGCTCTTTGAATTAGAGGAGCTGCTGCTGTCGGCCAATCAGGGTCCAGTATTGTGACTGACTTAGTCTTCACATTCATTCAATAAATACACCTGCTGACTATGCTGCATTTATTTGTGAAACAGCATGAAGAACATCATTCTCATCCTGAGCTGTAGTAGTCTATATTTGAAAACAAAACCATGAAAACTGAAGAATATCCATTTGCTGTCGTGTGAAAACCTTGTAACTCCATTTCTGGTGATTTTCATGTTTTAACTTCAGATTCCTCTGTGGGCTGAGGAAACTGTGTGACCCGCTGGCTGCTGAAACCCTTTCAAAACCGGTTTTCTTTATTCCTGAGAAGTTGAGGTTCTGGAGACACGAGGGCCTTTACATTTTACACACTTCTGTTTGTAATATTGTGTTGTTTTCATGTTTAATGTGACCTACTAATGTGAAGAAATCCTTGTATATGCAAACTTACTTGGACTGATTCTGGTAACATCACACTCAAATGTGGCTCTTTAAATGTAACAGTAATGCAGCTGAGATGAAGGATCAGTTTTTTACGACTGGTCGGCCTAACACACCCTCGGTACACACTCCGTTCACGGCGACTTCTGGGCTTGCAGCAGCAATTAGTCCGAGAGGAACGACGGCAGAGGAACGGGCTTACCTGAGCACAGGACATTACTCAGCACCAGCGCCGCCATCTTGGATAAAAAACGCTCCTGTTCCCCCCCCCCCCCCCGCCTCCCTCCCCACCTCTCCGCTCTGCTTTCTTAATTTCTGTCTGTCTTGCGCTCTTTTATCTCGTTCTGCCTCTCTGTCGCTCGGGAAAATCACGACAAACCCGAGCGGAAACAGTCCGGCTCGGTGCTGCAGCCCAATAATAAGAGACATTTCGACAAAGGAGCTTGAAATTTGAGCTGTGTGTGTTTTAGTGTCATGTTTGGCACGAGGTTCACGTGTCTGACAGGAGGCAGACTGTAAAAAAAAAACTGTAAACAACCAAACTACACCTGAAAAAACCACATCTAACATCCTCTACCTTCCTCCTGCTATAGCTTCCTCCCTGCTGCCTCAATGCCTCCTTTATAACCCATGGAGCACACACACACACACACACACACACACACACACACGGAAAGCCTACACTTTCTGTATGATACAGAACATGTGAGCGAGGGAAAGAAAGAACACTTGAAAGAGAAAGAAGAGAAGGGCTTATTGGAAATTATATATAAGCCCACAGTGTGCGTGTGTGTGTGTGTGTGTGCGCGTGTATGTGTGTGTGTGCGTGTGTGTGTGTGGTAATCTTATCATCAGGGTCACAGCCAAGTTCAAGGTGCGATGAGAGGAGGTGGAAAGGAAAGAGGGGGGATGAACGGGTAGAGAGAGAGAGAGAGAGAGAGAGAGAGAGAGAGAGAGAGAGAGAGAGGAGATGTGAGGTCGTTTCCAGAAGCCGCAGAGGACAAAATTGAGAATGGGAGGCGAAATGAGAGAGGAGGGAGAAAAAAAAAAAGAAAAGAAGAAGAGGAAGAGGAGAGAATGAAAGAAAAGGAAGAGGAGAAATGAGGAGGAGAAAAGTGGAAAGTGTTTCACAGTTGGAAAGTGTTTGGGCGGCTGGACGAGATCTGTTCACACCCTCATCGTTTCTCTTTTCCTTTTCAATTTCGTCTGGTTTCACCCGGCCTCTGCGCTCTATATCTGATTAGACGAGACGTGTTTCTGCTTCGCCGGCAGCTAATGGCCGCCTCCTGCCAAAGTTATGTTTAAAAAAAGAAAGTGAGAACATTACTTTGGCCAGTATTAAGACAGTTGAGCTAGTGCCATGTAAATCTTAGGATACTTTAATTGTGTTTTTATTATATTTTGTGTAAGTTATTTTGTCTTCCATCGAGGATCATGGTGGAAATTTGTATTTTAAATCACACTGTCTTGTGCTATTCGCTGGGGCCAAATATACATGAATGTGTTTTTGTTTTATCATGTATTTTTCTATTAATCAAATCAAATCAAATCAAATCAAATCAAATCAAATCAAATCCACCAGCACTAATTTCCTGAAAGCCACATTTAGAGGAAAATACATATATTTTCAAGTGACTGACCAGTCTGTGTAGAAGAGAGTTGCAGTTGCAGAAAGCAGCCAGATGGTGGCAGCACCCTCCTGCTGATGCTGAGCAGGGATGGAAGAGTGTGTGTGTGTGTGTGTGTGTGTGTGTATGTAGGGGGAGGGGGTGGGGTGGGGTGGGGGGGGTGGTGGGGGGGGGTACATGGATGAAACCACAGACTGTATGAAACCCTCACCACATCCCTTCCTACACTCTTTAAACAAAAAAAGACGACCAACTAGCTTGAACAACAACAACAAAACCCTTTGAAATTTGTCCTTGCAGGATCACCATTCCAGTAATAATTCATTCGACCCCTTAAAGTGGAAAAATGATCTTTTGTATTCAGAAGTAAATGCTTCTGACGCCGCAAAAGTCTGTTCTCTCACTTGGGGAAAACACATTTGGAAAGATCTTCTCAGATAAACTAAATAAATGAACAGCCCGGCACATGAATAGACTCAGGTAAAAAAAAAATGGAAGCACACAAATTGCCAGAACATAAAGATCCTCCAAAGATTTAGAAGCATTTTTGTATTTTCAATCATGTCTACAATTTCAGGATCTTGGTAATAAACACAATTTTAGCAAAAATGTAACTTTCTACTTAAAATGATTACTAGGTGACACCAATGCATTGTCTATTTTAAAATCTGATGTCCTGAAAACATTCAGTTGCCAACTTTTGTATTGACTGACCTGAGTTACATTATACAAATATACCTGCTTACAAGTCATAAGTATATTATTAATTTATTGAGTGTGTAAATCAGTGTGAATTGTTGCTAAATTCATCCGAAAGAGTGTGAAATAGTAAAAAATATTTTCTAACACTGCTACTACAAACACAGACCAAGACATACACAGACCTTTTACTTACACACGATTTAAAACAAATATAATATGCTAAAATGCTGGATCCATTTCACTCAAACATGGGCTGTATAGAATATGCTCCCTTCAGACACACACACACACACACACACATGCATACACACGCACACAGGAGGAGCATCATTTCAGGTTGCTGCGTCCACTCAGCATATGAAGAGAGGAGCCCCATAAAACCATTTTATCATCCATGTCCCCCCCCCCCCCCTTCTCTCTCTCTCTCTCCCCCAAAAAGCCTCAACTGCCCCTAACCCCTCTGGCCATGGGTCCTCTTAACCCCCACCCCCCACCCATCCCATCCACCTCATGTATGCTAACAAACCAAACGCCCCAACCTATTTCACAGACACCCCACTTTAATCTGCCTCTCTGAAGCCCCACCGCTCAAAAACAGCATAACAAATACAACACAACCATTTTACAGAATGTGCAACCATTATTTTATACATCAAGTTTTCTCTGGCCAGGTTCTTGATTAGCCTCAAAAATGAAAAATGTCACAAATGTCCCTCACATTGTTTCCGATATATTTCACTACAATTTTTCTTTCCGTTGTCTCAATCAAACCCATTTCATGGACGCTTGTCTTACACATTTACATTTTTTTTTTTTATAACTGTAGGTGCTGAATGTACAGCAGCTACTATAAAGTGACTGTCCATGAAATCTTCTTCCACCCATCTGCTAATGTCATAGAACTGTATTTCCCTCGAGTCACGACTCAAAAGCCCTGAAACAAATCTCCGTTTGAACAATAATACCAGTCAGTTTCAGTGGAATCCCCCTTTAAGTTGCCTCGCCCCGCTCCCTCCCTGTCCGTGTCCTGCACCCCGGGGCCCTCTGACAGCAGCCGCCTGGAAGAGAGGCGCCCGGCCCCACCCTTCAACACCCCCCCCCCCCCCATCCCTCCACCCCTTTTACTCATCCTATCAGTGCTAATAGCAGAGAGAGAGAGAGAGAGAGGGAGAAAGGGAGGCCGCTGGGCAGATGATGTATCTGTCTTCTGGGGTTGACATGGCCTGCCTGCCTGTGTGTGTGTGTGTGTGTGTGTGTGTGTGTTGGGAGGGGAGGGGAGGCCAGGGTCACTGTCAGGGAATTAGAAAAGGGGGAATAAGAGAGAGAAAGGGGGGAGAGGAGAGGGGGGTAGGGTGGCTGGAGGGGTCCTAACCCCCCCTCTCTTCCCCCCCACACACACACCCCTTCTTTTGCCCCCCCCCTTCCCCTCCCCTCGGTCACGCCTGTCAGGGGCTGGTGACAGACGGCGCGTGGGGTTGTGTGTGTGTGTGTGTGTGTGTGTGTGTGTGTGTATTGTGTGTGTTTGAGGGGGGTCGTCGGCGCTGTTTGGCGTGTGGATGTCAGAGGTCAGGCACATGGTCTCGGCCACCTCGCGCCTCGCAGTCACACACACACACACACACACACACACACAAACAAGCTGCCTGCCGTTTCAGCCCGTCTCCTGTCACATTTACTAAACAAACACACATGTGGCTTAGACCAACACGTGCATAAACACACACACACACACATATACAACCTCACATTTGTACTCATGATCATAAAAATACATTTAATTTATAGAGCACTTTTCATTAAGAGCAAATCTGCAAGTACTACAAGAAAAAGACAATTAAAATCAACTATAGGAAAACAAAAGCAAAGCAACAGGGGTAAAAGCCGCAGCGAGCTATTTATTGGTTAATAGAAAATTGCTTTCTGTTGAGACGAGGTTTTAAGGCCACTCACACACACTCCCACACACCTAGATTAACACACAGAGATATATACACTAAAAGAATGCATGCATATGGAGACACACAACAGTGAGAGTGAGCTGGCTCAGGCCTAAACTCTGTGAATCTCACCCTGTTTAACCTGCAGCACCTACACATTTATAAGCTATTTTTTTTAACAGGAAAGGTTAAAGAATAATGTGAATTTGTGACGTTGCACATCGTAAGCATCTCACACACCAAGACACTCCTATATCCTTTTTTGTTAACACTAGAAAGGATTTTGGGGGTGTAAGATGAGACTAACAAGCTTTCAGTTGCATGGGAGGGTGAATATAATTATAACTAGTATTTCCTTGAAACTGTAATAGCACTGGTTTGTACAGAAATTAGTTTTAGGAAAAATCAGAGTGGGGTGTTTTACAAAGCTGAGATATTTCAACACTAAAATTCAAACCAGCTGTTAATTAGCAAATCTTTGACGGCAGTTTGGCTTTTCCAGTGTCGACGCTTCGCCAAAATTGTCTACTCCTGTAAAGGTGCAGGTGCAACAACAAGATTAACAAAGCCAGGTCTTTGTAAGTTTAAATATAGAAAACGTCATAGCTCAAATAAAGTACAAGAATCTGCAGATAAAGAATATAATGTGCATGTAATTGAGCCAAGATAGAGAAACAGTTGCTCTTTTCTTTTTCCTTTAGCTTTCAAGTTTCAGCATCTGCATAGAATTGACCAAATAAAGTTGATTTTTCTTTTTATCTTTGATTTTAGTTCCTATAAGGGAAAAGCTGGCGGCCGAAGCTGAACTGCAAGTACAAGTGTAAACCATTATAATGGCCATTACTGATTTTGTGTAAGCATATCTTTTTTTTTTTTTTTTGCTGCTAAACCTCCAACATTTGATTCCCTACAACACATCTAAGGAGAGGACAATGTTTGTTATGTCTCATTTTAATGAGCATCACATCAGTCAGAACCCAACACAAACAAAACCCAATCTGATAGTCTGAACAGAGCGCGGAGTATCTGGATAAGTTCAGCAGCATGTAATGAGAATATTACAAACAGATCCAAGACCGCATTAGCAAGTGTCTCTGCTTTAGATGAAGTTTAGACTGAGCAGAGAAGCTGCTGCATACGAATTAAACTAGTTGGAATATAAAGAAGGCAAAACAAAACTGAAATAATAATAATAAATGGGCAATGTTTTGCTCAAGACATTTTGACAAAAGTTATGTCCAAAGCGTTTTTGTCTTTGTTCTTATTTCTTATTTTTATGTTGTATTTCATATTCTGTCAATTCTAGACTGCAGGTTTACGCAGCAATCGTTATTATTTAGAGGGTTTTATGTATTTGACTGGCACATTTTGCTTCATAATATACGCTTTATACACCAGAGGCGGACACGAAAATATAACCAGACTAATGTTTTCTTTTTTCACATTAATTAAAAGTTGACACGCCGGGCCCGTAAACTTATTCAAACTCACAGCAGAACTTTCTGAACGCTCGGTCCTCAATCTGAAAGTAAGACTGTTGTTCCTAATTTCCAGAAGGTGACTCCTGGAGATTTTTCATCCAGCTGAAGTGCTGTAGCTGCCGCTCCTGGCTACCTGCCTGTCACCCACGCTGAAAAATGATCCATTCTAAGTCCGAACCTGGTTTAATAAGTCCTGCTGCAGGAAAACACACGACTGGGCTACACACTCATTCCCTGTTCACAGCTTCCCGTCCAAACCGAGTATTTTTAGATCATCGGTGAACGGATGTGGCCGACGCTCCTGCGGAAAGACTGAAAAATACGAAGAACTGAAAACTTTGTATGTAGAGAGACTGGTAGCAATGCTAGCCAGTTAGCTGTAGCTTGTAAGAGGCCTTGACATACCGACCAGGGTTACATTCATCAGACTGGAACGGAACGGAAGAGAACAGAACAGAATGAAACGGAAGAGAAGAGAAGAGAAGATAAGAGAAGAGAAGAGAAGAGAAGAGAAGAGAAGAGAAGAGAAGAGAACAGAGCAGAATAGAGAAGAACAGAACAGAGCTGAATAGAGTGGAATAGAATAGATTAGAATACAGCAGAGCAGAAGAGAACAAAAATAAAACAGGACAGAAGGGTACAGAACTGAATGGAACAGAATCCAGAATAGAATTAAACAAAACAGAAAATAGAATAGAACAGGATGGAACAGAACAAAACAGAATGGAACAGAACAGAATAGAATAGGTTACAAAAGAACAGAATAGAATGAAAAGGAACAGAACAGAACAGAAAGGCACAGAAGACGACGGAATAGAATAGCACGGAACAGAATGGAACAGAATAGAATAGTGTCACAATAGAATAATGAATGTAACTAACAGTACTGTCTCATCATGATAATATGTGTTTAATAGCAGGCACTTTACAGACTTGATGACGTTAGAAGAGTTTGGATACATAATACACACACACACACACACACACACACACACCCTGCGCTCGGTTCTCCACCAATCACGCTTCCTATTAGCATCTCTCCTCCTTGCTCTCCTTCTCTTTCTCCCTCACCTCCCACCTCTCTTTGTCCTCCGTTCGGCTCATCCTTGATTTATTCCGCTCTCTCTCATTTCCTCTTTCTCTTCTCCCCTGACTAATATTGTCATCTCACTTGAACTTTCTAATCTCTCTCTCTCTCTCTCCCCTCCCCCTTCCCTCCATCTTCTCACCCCCCTCCACCTGCATCATTCCCTTAATTCCTCCATCCCACCTCCCTCTCTCTGTCAAACTTAACCTCTCTCATCCCCTCTCTCGCTTCATCTCTCCCCCCCTTTCGTCCTCTCTCCCTTTTGTACCACAGTTTTTCAGAGCGTAAATTAGCTAACTGGCAAACTTCAATGGCAGTGAAGGAACTCTGGTCAAAATATAAATAAAAACATATGTCAATCATTCATGACCGTGGCATCCATGATCTTTGAAGGTCAGCAGCTAGCTAACTAGCTTACCTAGATAGCTATAAGCTAGGATGGCTACCTTGAACTTGGAAGGTCAGCTAGGCTAACCTCTTTAAATGCACAGAAAAATCCCCCAGTGCACAGAAAGTGAGAGGAATACATTTCTGAGGACACTGACACTGAAACAGAGCAGGGGAAAGTGAGGATGTGCAGGTCGGGGTGGCAGATGGTTGTTTTCATTTGAATTGTTTTATTTGCCTAAACCGTAAGCTTAACCCAATGCTGAACCAAAGTTATTTGCATCCATTAGCTAACCTTTCCAGGTGATGAACACATGAAAAGGACGTGTCCAGTTCATGCTATGGTCACATAATCCTTTGGTGGTGGAAGAATGTAATCTCTAAAACATCAATTAGCAGCAGAGCGCTAGGCTTCATAATATTAGCTTCCTCCTCTCTTACCTCTTGTCTTTTTCACTGAGCTTCAGTCTAATGTTACTGTGGTTCTTTGGCTCCGCCCATTTACGTTTAACTCAACCAATCAGATTATTTCTGATTATTTCTGCCTCCAGAGCAGCTTGTATAACTAAAACTTCAATCTGCCTCCCTCTCTCCCTCTGTCTCCATCACTCCCACTCTTTCACTTCATCCCTCCATCCCTCAAGCCCCTCTACACCTCTTTCTCTGCCTTTACCCTTTCGTCCCTCTGTCTCCCTCTCCCTCTCTCTCTATGTGTATATATATATATATCTATAGTTCAGCAGCAGTGGTCAGCCACAGCGGTCATGGCACCACTGGACAGCGCTCAGCTACCACAGGACACACAGACTCGTTGCCAGGCAACAGCAATGAAAGATCACTGTGTGTGTGCGTGTGTACATATGTGCGCGCATGTGTATGTGTGTGCACGTGTGCCTGTGTGTGTTTGTGACTGTATATGGATGCATATGTGCCTGTGTATGTGTGCAGGTGTGTCTGTAGCTCATATGTGCCTGTGTATGTGTGCAGGTGTGTCTGTTGCTCATATGTGTGTGTGTGTGTGTGTGTGTGTGTGTAACTGCACGAGTGTTAATCATTAAGAATAAACATGTTTCCCGGCCCGTAGCAGAGGCTTTGGTGTGAGGCGAACAAAGTGCTGAATGCTAATGTCCACACTGATGTCTACACTTTCACAGCCGGCATTAAAGGATTATTCTTGGCTTTTTTCATGTTATATTCATAAAGTTCTCTGATGAGAAACAGGTGAAACCGGAGTGAAACCGCATTTTACAAATACTACAATATAAACGTACAGCATTGCCAAAAATGTAACAGTTACCAAAGCTAAATGATTGGGAGTCTCAGTCAAAACATTGTTGAATTAGGAGTTCATCCATTCCAGTGTCACTTCGTTGTCAAGAATGTGCTTTACTCAATAATTTAATGCCAATATCAACAGAAAACCACTACTTTCAATCACGCGACGCCTTTTCTACTAAGAAATACCAACAACCGCTTCCGGTCTGGAAAAAACAGAACAACTATAAAGCTCTCCAGGCCAAGGATCCACATAAAAAGCAGACATGATGTTTCGAGCCGTCTAGTCGGGCTTGACTAGCAGCGGTTACATTAGTCGACTCATTTCATACATCTATACTAGAGTGGCTGCATTCATGTAACTAAACTGCCTCTCAAGAGTGAATGAGTAATTTCGTTTCTATACGTTTGTGTATGTAAGTGTGTGAGTTTGTGCACGTGGAAAAGTACTGTGTGTCTGTGTGTGCGTGTGTCTTGTGCGAGTGAGAGAGAGAGACAGAGAGCAATTACATGTGAGTGGCTGTGCGCATGGGCACATGCATGAGCGTGTGCGCGTGCACGTGCGTGCGAGCGTGCACGTGTGCTATCCGAATATGTCTCTAGAGTGTTTATTATATCCGATACAGTACCTCTTTCTCGCACCACATATTTCTGTGCCGATCGATTCCTCTGACTCCCGACAAGACAATAATCGCACCTCCCTCCCTCTCTCCTTCTCTCCACCATTATTACTGCCCTCCCCAAGGAGCAGGACGGAGGGATGGAGGGATGGAGGGAAACAGAGAAATAAAGGGAGCGAGGGCGAGGAGAAGGGGGGAAATGGCCACTGTGTGTTACTTCCCTTCCCAGAATCCCTCGGTTGGGCGTAAAGATGGAGGGAGGAAGGAGAAAATGACTAGACGAGGAGGAGAGGGGAGGAGGAGAAGGAGGAGGGAGAATGGCGTTGGGAGACAAGAGAGAAGAAAAGGAAACAAATGAGCGAAGGAGATGAAGAAGACGAGCGGGCTGCCGAAAATGTAGGGAATTTAGGGATAATAGTGCAGGCTGGAAGAGATGAGAGCGACGGTTTCAAAGAGGAATAGCCGAAAAGAGGAAGGAAATGGCACGGGGGGAAAGATGGAGAGAATAAGCAGAAGGAGGGAAGACGGTGTTGGGACAGGAGGGAGAGGCAGATCAGAGGAGGAAGCGAAACAAATGAGCAAAATAAAAACAACAAACAGGCAGCAAAAATTTAGGAATCTGGGGATAATGGCTCGGGGTGGAAAGAAATAACGAGGCGCGTTGAAAAGAGAATTAAGAGAAAAGAGAGAGAGAGAAGGGAGAGAGAAAAATGGCCGGCGCTGATAGAGAGAGCAGGAGAGAATGAATGGATGAGTGGAGGGATGCCGGGACAGCAGAGAGGAACGGAAAAGGAAATAAACGAGCAAAGATGAAAAAAATGAGAAGCAGGCAGCGAAAATGTCGAATTTTTGGGGGGGGGGGGGGGGGGAGATGATGGCAATGAATGGGCGGAAAAAAATTGACAGCCATGTATTGAAAAGAGGAAAAGAACAACAACAACAGAAAAAGAAAAGTGAAAAAAGAGGAAGAGAAAGAAAATGGCCCGGGTACGGAGTGAACTGCGGTGTGACAGAGCAGCGGCCCTCGCAGGAAATAGCAGGGAGGAAAAGATAGTGACAATTGGACTAACAAAGACACACAGCCTCGCCTTGATGGTCTGTGTGTGTGTGTGTGTGTGTGTGAGTGATTGGATGAGGAGGGAGGGGGGGGGGGGGGGGGGGCGGATGAGGTGCAACAGAGTAGATGACAAAATGAACCGACGGCTGGACAGAAAGATGACCAGAAAATGAGAGGGGATGATAAAGAAAAAAGATATTTGGAGCGCTCCGTTAAAAGCCCCGGAGACGCGACGCGTACGGCGGGAGATCCCACTTCCACGTCCGAGCAAAGAAAGACGTATCGTCAGTATTATGGGCTGTGCCGGCTCTCTGTTTGTCTAGCTAATCACCACAGAGACAAGACTCCCGTTTCATTTGGCGCTTGATGTCGGCGCGGCTTTTGCCGGAGAATGCAGCCACGGTGACGATTCTTCCTAAAACATCAACGTAAAACGAGGAAAAATCATCGGCATGTGCTGAATGAGGAAGATTTTTTACAAAAAGCGTACTGTGGCTCCCAGTCATTTAGCTTCGATCAGCGATAAAATGTTGTAATATGTGTGATATATTTGTATTTTGTAGTATTTATATGATTGTACGCAAGCATGCATTCCGGTTTCATCTATTTCTTAGACTATATAGGCAATATTATATGCAAAAAGCGGCAACAATGGCTCTGAATCAATTGGTTTTCATTCTCATTGGCAGTGCATGTACCTAACTCTATTTTAAATCTAATTCCTGCAGCCTCATTTTCAGCTTGACCACCATGCATTTTTTTAGTTTATCCAAGAGTTTTCTCAACCCATAGTAAAGCGTATGCTCCTTCAACTGAAGTGAAAACATGAAAATCACCAAAATTGGAATTTGGAGTGAGGTTTTCACATGACAGCGGCGATATTCATGTTATTTGGCCTCAGAGTGAAGAGATCCCAGTTCTGTGTCTGAGAACAGAAACCGAACAGTAAATCCCGAAGCGTCTTTTTTATTGTCCGTCTGATGAATTCTCGTTATCTGCACATCCGCACACTGATTCTAAATCTGATTCCCCGGTTCTACAAGTGTGAATGAATAAATGAATGAGTGAGTGAATGAAGGAATGAGTGAGTGAGTGAGTGAGTGAGTGAACGCGGCCCGCCCCTCCTCTCCCGGCCGTGATCCATACTGTGTGCTGCAAGGCGTTAGACGGTTAGGTTTACAGGTTTATCGATCGGACCCGACTTAAATTGGCTCCCAATTAAACAGAGCGCTTATTTGACCTCTTTACCCCTTCCTGTCCTCTCCTTTCCTGTCCCGTTAAATATTCCCCCCCTCCGCCCTCCTCTCCTCCACCGCCCTCCCTCGGCACCCAGCTCCTCTCCATCGACACATCCATCTCTCGCTCAGTGTAATACCTCTTTTCCTCCCTTCCCCCCTTCGTCTGAGGCCGTCACCCCATCCCCATTCTCTCTTACCAGCACCTACCCCCCTCAATTTAAACCTCTCTCTCTCTCTCTCTCTCTCTCTCCACGCTGCATTCGTTTCCTCTCTCCCCGTCTCCCTTTCCCCACCTTTCCTCGGGTCTGATCTTTGCTCTGCTTCTCTCTTACACACTTTCCTCTCTCAGTCAATCCATCAATCTCTCTTTAAATAACAACGATGAATTATTAAGCGTATTTATTCAAACGGCATTAATTATAAAATACGCGCGGCTTGTCAGTCCGTTCGCGTCCGCCGTGACCGCCGTGGCCGATGGACAGAACGGAGAAGGTGAAGAAGAAGAAGAAGAAGAAGAAGAAGAAGAAGAGAGAGGGAGAAGGTGTGTGTATGTGTGTGTGTGTGTGTGTGGGGGGGGGGGGGTTAAAGGAAAGGAAAGGTTGTGGTTTGTGGTTGGGGTTGGAAAGGGGGGAGAAGAGAGAAGAAGGAGAAGAAGGAGAAGGAGGGGAGGGGGGGGGGTAGGAAATTGGTCTGGCTAGCGGAACAGCCCCCCCCCCCCCCCCCCCCCCCCAACACACCAAACGCCCCCCACCCCCTCCCTCCCCCCCACCCCCTCCCTTCCCCACTCTGCTT